>NC_141330.1:25661324-25746324 GCF_037954235.1 Aulostomus chinensis
TTTATGTTCTATCCAACAGCGTAACATGTCTCTTTTAATGTGGGTTGGTAAATTTTGACGCAGAGTTCTCTGTGTTTTTACCAGTGCAAAAAGATGTTCCACAGCATTTATGGTCATGAAATCTTTTCCCGGAAAAATCGTGTAACTTTATTGGCAAAAATGCGTGTGAACCCTGGCAACTGTCTGTGCCTGACCAGCTCAGATTGTTTACATGCTGATTCTTCCAGGTTAGGAGCACTGACTTAATTAATTCCATCTCTATTGATGTCAGGTCAACACATTAACTTTTGCTAAAACCATGAGCTCCATGGAACCGGTCTTGGGTCTGTGGGTTGTGGATGTCGGTGTAGACCACGGTGCCATAGGTTGTCTTTTTTTTTTTTCTTGGAAGATAGAGTCATGTTATTTTACTATCTTTCCATCTTCTTCCTGCTCGTCCCACAACAATTTTGTCTCACTTTCTCTTTCTGAACTTGTTTTTCTTCATAGTCTCATCCTCTATCAGCGGGTCTCACTTGCTTCTCTCTGACACCCACCCATTTCGATATCCTGCCATCTCTCACCCATCACTAATCCCCCCACCTACTTTTTTTTCCCTCTCTGTATTTTCTCTCTCTGGTTTTGAAATCCTTCCCCTCTGTTCCCCGGTTTCTGCTAATCCCCTCATTTCTTTGTCTCTCTCTTGTCTATAAATCAGTTTCATTTCTTCTGCCTTTATGTTCTGGTTTGAGCTCTGCATGGAGTGCTAACACTTTTTGTTCCACCGTAGTTTAAGATCATTTATTTTATCACACCAGTGATAAAACAACTAGTTGATTTATTTTCGTTTTGGTTCCTCCTTTTGCAGCGAGAGCAGTTTGCATGAAGAATATACAGTTGCAAGCAGCGCTTTGAGGGTACAAATCATTTTGTCAGTCAAAATTAGAACTGTGATTAAAAAGCTGCTTTTTTGGCTTCATAACTGAGGCAGGTCACTTCAGCCAGTTTTATTCTGTTTAAACACAAAGCAACAGACCAATCACTCATCCAGACATTATCTGCAGTAAAAAAAGGAATCTGAAGTCAACAAAATCCATATTGCAAATAATATCTTGACAACTAACTTCATAATATACCAGACCTGCAAAGACAGGTTTGGCCAAATCATCTCCAAGCAGAGGACTGCCCCAAGAGAAAGAGGGAGGAGGGAAAGGGAGATCGCCCAGCTTGTGCAAAGACGCCGGCAACTCTGTAAGAACTGGAGGAAGGCACCCCATGCAAAGAGAGAAGGTCTGAAAGTCCTGTGGGATGAGGTCAGGCAAAGGCTTTCCAGACTCCGCAGAGCGGAACGCATCCGCAAACGGAAGCAGAGGGAGCGAGCCAGTTTCTTCAAGGATCCCTTTAGGCACGCCAGGCAACTGTTGGAGGACAACAAGTCCGGAAAGCTTGAAATCACCAGGGAGCAATTGGAACAGCACGTCAAAAGGCAGTACAGCGACAAGTTGAGAAACGTCCCGCTAGGAACACCAGGGTATGTGCCTGGCCCTGTGCCACCAATGACTGAGTTCAACATCATGCCCCCCAAGCTCAGCAAAGTCAGGCAAGCCGTGAAGAAGGCAAGGTCCTCGTTAGCACCAGGCCCCAACAGAGTCCCCTACAAGCTTTAAAAGAACTGCCCCAAGGTACTAGAGGTGTTATGGTACCTAATGAGAATGGTCTGGAAGAAGCAGCTCATTCCATCAGAGTGGCAAAGGGCCGTAGCGGTCTTCATCCCAAAGGAAGCAAACTCCAAGGACATCGGCCAATTCAGAAACATCCCCCTGCTGAATGTAGAGGGGAAAATCTTCTTCTCAGTGCTGGCCAGAAGGATGACCAGCTACCTGCTAGAGAATGGCTTCCTCGATACCAGCTGCCAGAAAGCAGGTGTCCCAGGTTTCCCAGGGTGCGTAGAGCACTCTATGATGATCTGGGACCAGATCCAGAAGGCCAAGCGGGAGAAGATCGACCTGCACATCGTGTGGCTTGACCTCGCCAATGCATATGGATCGGTTCCACATCAGCTGATCAACTAGGCCTTGGAGTTCTTCCACATGCCTCCCTGCATCAAGAACCTGGTAGCACTCTACTTCAATGACCTGCAGATATGCTTTACCCTCCAAGACTTCACCACCGAGTGGCAGCATTTGGAAGTGGGAATTGCAATGGGGTCTGCCATTTCCCCAATCCTCTTTGTGGCAGCCTTTGTGCCATTTCCCCAATCCTCTTTGTGGCAGCCTTTGAGATAATCCTCATCGGAGCAAGGCAAATGGTTGGAGGAATCAAACTACCATCCGGTCAGAGGTTACCCCCATTGAGGAGCTACATGGACGACGTAACCAGCCTCCTTCAGACAGCAGCATGTACATCCCGACTGCTGGGGAGGCTGGACGAGTTGATGTCATGGGCCAGAATGAAGATCAAACCCTCAAAGTATTTAAGGATCAGCTTCCTTATTCACGCAACTTGCGACACGCTTCCCTGTGCTCAAAACCTCCACCAGTGGTTCGGGAATGAGGAATGTTGCTCTCTCTGCAGTGCTCCCAATGCAAGCCTCCAACACATCCTGTCAGGCTGCAAGGTCGCACTTTCCCGGTTGACAGATGGTGCCACGACCAGGTCCTGAGGAAACTGGCTGAGGTGCTGGAGGGCAAAGCAGCACAGAACCACCACCGGCAGAGAACCACACCAGCTTCATCACAGAAGGGGATGGACACAGTTACATCAGGCCCAGAGAGACATCAAGGCCTTTTTCCCTTGGCCAGGAGTGGGACATAAGGTTGGACCTCAACAAACAACTAAGGTTCCCCACGGAGATCACAACATCTCTCCGCCCAGACATCGTGGTGTGGTCCACCAAAGCAAGAGCGGTGCACCTCATCGAGCTGACAGTCCCATCAGAAGAAGGGATAGAGGCCGCCTTTGAGCGTAAGAAGGCCAAGTACTCTGAGCTGACCGCTGAGTGCCGGGAGGCCGGTTGGAAGACCACCATCTACCCAGTGGAGGTTGGCTGCCGAGGGTACGTGGGGCTATCAACAACGCACCTCTTGAGGGACGCAGGAGTGGCTGGAGGGAAGCTGAGGAAGGCCACCAAAGACCTGGCAGAAGAGGCTGAGAAGGGCAGCTTTTGGATCTAGCTGAGGAGGAAGGACAGGAGCTGGGGAAATAACAACTAACCCCAACAACACCCATCAACTGCAGGGGGTGACACTGAGATGTCCCTGTCACTGCTCCGCCACCAGGAGACGTTCTAGTGATTAAAGGAGCGAAACGTTGATGAATGGTGGTTCCTAGCTGACGACCCTGCAGCTGACCCATGGGCACCGGAGGAGGTGCGACAGGCAGCAATGCCAAGCAGGTAATACCACCTACCTGTACATCGACTCATTATGCTGCTATTTGATGACAAAAACGAATTACTTCAGTTCTACTTGTTACCATTTTACTCCAAAAAATTGGCAGCAGTAAATAGTGAGTGCTCTGCTCCCTGCACTTTCGTGAATAATAAATTCAATATTGTCTTCATATTTATTTACATGACTGCACTGAACTAACTGGGCCTGTTGTAAAAATGTGAAAAAAACCTGAAGCGTTATAGTTTTACGGACCCTGGTTAAAGAACTGTTCTCATAGCTTTTGAAGTTTATAGTTCACATTAGTTTCATTGATAAATAGTTTTCATACTCTCTCACACTCAATAAAATCTATGCCAAGAAGAATTGTATCACTATCATAGGCTGCAGAATATTTCACAAAAACAATTTTCAGTCTAAAAAGGCTATTTTATGTATCTTTTCACTCACTCATTCTGTGACGTCACCTCAAATCCCCCACGAGTTTCGGACCAACAAACGCCAAGAGTTTCACAGAGGAACAAATGACAAAAACAATCAAAAGCACACATAATAACATGAAGTAACAAGCTAATAATCTGAGCAAGTCAATCAGAAACACAGCATATATAATAGATTAAAAGCAGTGTAAAAGAGAGGGTTGGTCACCTTAGCTTAACAAAAACTATGCTATGCTATGCTATGCTATGCTATGCTATGCTATGCTATGCTATATTGCTTTGGGGATGTTTTTTGCACTGCTTTGTCTTTTATGTTTGTGTTCCAAACATCAAGAAGAGCTGATGTGATCTATATTCATATGCAGTATGATCAAACTGACAACATGTATACATTACGTAAGTAGTCTAACTTCAATGAGTGAAAAAAAAATGGGGACTTTTAGCAGTTGGTCAATTTGCTACGGACCTCAGGAACCCCCTCAGAGACCCCTGCTGGTCCCCAGATGCCACCTTGATCACTTATCTGAAGGCTGCAGAGAGGAAAATATAATTCATGGTTGAATGCATTCAGAGTTAGCAACATATATGTATAAGCTGCAGTTTTGGATTGAATTAGTGATTTATTAGATAAAATCATGCTGTTTCATTGTATAAAATATCCTAAATTATTTGTGTGATACAATTTGATAGGTATTTGGTGGAGAGGAACTAAGTAAATTTATTCAACTATTCTTGTTCATTCCCTGTTTTCATTTCATACTACTCTGTACATTCATTCTGCTGATCATACTACTTTCTACTTACTCCGGCTTCCTCCACAGTCCAAAGACATCAAGAGGGACCAGGTTAATCCAGACTCTAAATTGACCGTAGGCGTGGCTGGGAGAGCCAATGGTTGTCTGTCTATATGTGTTGGCCCTACCATGTACTGGTTGTACCCCGCCTCTCGCCCGAAGGCTGCTGGGATAGGCTCCACCCCCGCCCCCCCACCACCACAACCCTTAACAGGATAAGCAGAAGAAAATGGAAGGATTCTTGTTCATTCCCTATTTTCATTTCATACTACTTTGTACGTTCGTTCTGCTTATCATATTTATTTAGCTACTTTGACTAACATCAAGGTGAAGATTCCTCACAATTTCACATTTTATATTTATATGTTTTTTTTTAACTTGTTTAAGATCGAACCTGATGTGGTTTTCCTGTTTCTTTTTTAACTTTGTCATGTGATTTCATATCCATGAAAGTCAAAATTTTTCAGTAAAACCATGTCAAAGGAGGTGACTGGTATTACCATCACACATCACATAACCCACCAATAGCTGGCGCTGTACATCAACATTTTTAGATGCGTTTCAGCTCGTAATTCCCATGTGCATGATCTACAAATCTTAAACCTCATGTCCGTGTATTTGCTCACACTCCTCTGGAGATGCCAAGTGAAAGCTTTGCATGGAGGATCTATGGATGGTCATGACAACAAACCATCAAATGTATTTTCATACTGTCAAAAATGTCCTGTCATGTCCACATTTTGCAACATTTGGCCACAAGGTTTTGGCAAAACCAGAATTATGTATATACAATTTATATACACCATCAAAAATTTTGACAACCCATGAAATGCAACAGTGGAACAAACAGTGCTGCATAAAAAGCAGATATCCATTAGAACTTTGATTATCTTGGCAAAAGCAGATCTGATTAATTAGACATCTGTAAGTTTTGTCCTGTCCCCCAGGATGTCTGTGCCAGATTTGGTGCCAATCAGTCAATCTGAAGTATTGACCATATAACAAAAAAATGCTCCGATAGTGCACTGTAGATGAAAAGATTTTAAATTACCCAAGATTTTTTTTAAGGTAATGAGCAATAAAATGTTGCATTCCAAACAGGAAGTGTTGAGCATTGGCTCTCCCAGCCACGCCTACGGTCCGTTTAGAGTCTGGATTAACCTGGTCCCCTCTTGATGTCTTTGGACTGTGGGAGGAAGCCGGAGTACCAGAGAGAACCCATGCAGGAACGGGGAGAACATGGAGACTCACCCAGAAAGACCCCGTGCTCCAGCTGGGGCTCGAACCCGGAACCTTCTTGCTGTGAGGGGACAGTGCTGACCACTGCACCACCGTGCTGCCCAGAACAAATTCACTAGATGCAATTTTTTGTCTTTCTTTCTTCCTGTTTTTATTGAATAAGGACATCGCGCTTCAATTAACATCACTATATATAGAAATACATGATGTTAATGCACTTAGCAAGAAGATAGCAGGAATGCTAATTTACATCCATAGTCCCTCGGCAGAAATGTCCTACCACCCCTCGTCAAACCCTTATCCTGTTCAGGGTTGTTAGGGGCTCCACTCTCTATCGGTCTTAAATGTTGCCTGTCATCACCAATGATGATGTCGCAAGGCTCCATCACGCCAATCATTTAAATCATGGTTGTCTCAGCACTAACCTCTGTGGTACCTTTTATTTCCTAAACTGGTCTCCATGTAGTGCTGCGATTGCTACGTGACTGGTGGCCGCTGAAACGATCCACTGTGTTTTGGTAGGCACCTCCATAGGGACACCTCCCTGGCCTTTTCCCGCTTAGGCCGACCTTCATCCCTCCTATTATAATGCCAATTATTCATAGTGCTCTCTCCATGAGTGTGGCCTCTCTTATCTCTGTCTGGTCTCCACGTATTATTTGTTTCATTGCGGTCTTTTTCCTCATTGCATCCAAATCCACAACGGAACTCTCAAATGGTCGTAGACACTGACACGCTCATACAACTTGACGATCTAATATTTTACTGCTGGATAAAATCCCTTCTGGTTACAAAGTTATGGAATCTAGTATTTATGGATTTCATGAGCCCTAATGTCAAGAGAGCAATTTCCTGTATAAATTTAACTTCAGGTCAATTAAAACAATCAGGCAGCTCACAATATTTGATTCCAGAGGTTTTCATGCAGGTCGCAACTCCTGGTAGAGTCATGTCGACCCAGTAGAACGGCACGCTGGGAGACCAGGAGGCATGCGAGGAATATCGATCCACCTGTAGCATCCAGCTGTTTGTTTACCAACAACAAATCAATGCGGCGCTCGGCTGGGGGCTGCCATGCCTGGCCTCTGGGCTGCTCTGAGTACTCAAACACACACACTCACACACACACACACACACACACACACACACACACACACACACACACACACACACAAGCTGGCACGCTGCTCTTGCTGGTGCAGAGTTTGAATAGAGGAGAAAATCTTTGGGCAGATTTTATTTTGGTATCTTTCCTGAATTCATAAACCAAAATGAGTTTGGTGTAGTTGTTTGTTTCATCGTTGTAATGGAGACACAAGTTAAATAATATCCTGAAAGCCATCAAATCAGTGCCTGTATTTATCGATAACTTAAGAATCATTCAAATCCCACTTTAAGTTTGTCAAATGTCTGAGTTTGAGAGAAGTCTTGAATGGAACGGTTGCGTGAACTGAAAAACCACAAAGGAGAGTTTTACACTTTGTCACGTCTGTCTCCAACAGCCGGCTTCACTCATTCTGACATGCACAATGAAAGACTCAGTCGGTGTTCCTGCTTCTAGACTGGCGTGAAAGGTCGCCCTCGTGAAGTCTAGGACAACATCAAATGCAGTCCGAGGTTCTGCTGGTTAAAACAAAGCTTCTCCCAAAGTTACCATCTTTTTCGTACAAAATTTGCATTTTGTCTTGCTGTCACTACTGCGGCTCAGCAAGGAAACGACAACTGTGAGATCAAACAGGAGGAATTTGCACTATAAAGACTATAAATGTAGAGGACACACTCACCTGATACCTCAACTTTAGAACACATCTCTGCACAGGACAGCCCCTCATTACTTACATACGTCCACATTGTTTAGTGAGTGTTGAGAACAATCACAGCCTCTCCGTCAATGTACATACGTGTGCAGGAGTATTCATTTAAAGATAAACATGAAATCTTTGCATGGCAGAAGTGCTGAATCCTGTGCTGCAGCCACACAATGAAGTGAATCCTGTCATGTGATATCAGAACTTTGTCTCTCACAGATGTGCTGGATGTGAATGTTCTCTTTGACCTTTATGCAGACATCCACTGGTTACTAGTTTGTGACCTTTGACCTGTTTTGGTCACACAGAGCTAATGTTGTTGGTGTCCGGGGCTCTTCTAGGCTTTTGTTCGGGGTCTGTACTTCTACGGGGATAAATGTACCACATGTACAGTGGTATGAGGTATAACTGCTCATGGTCATGTGATTCAACACCACAAGTTTTGGCTCCCGCTCGATGTTCTTCCACTTGTCATTATAAACATACAGTGGAGTGGTCTCTCGCAGTTCAACTGGTTTCTTCGAGTCCAGAATATTTTTTTATCACAGTTGTTTCTTCCCCATATGATGAATGACTTCTAAAATATACTAGATTAAGGGGATGATAAATGATAATTAGGATTATTATGACAATATCAATGAAAAAATGGATGTAAATTGCATGCGCCTGCTAAAGGAGTTTGCTTTTGCCCATGACAGGCTCATATTGTTCTTATCAGAGTCGGAAACCTTCATAGAGAAGATCCCTTCAGAGATAGACAGGTCCATCCTGTGGACAGTTTCCCACGTGCCCCTCTGGTCTTGTCTGTCTTTTTTTTTTTTTGTAGACAGATAAAAGAATGTCTCAAGCACACAAGTTCTCACCACCGCAGGACTTATGCAGATCACCAATAACAGCCAACTCTTTACAACACAGAAGGTTTTTTTTTTTTTTTAAATTTTCCCCTGCAGGCATTACAGCACCCACAGCTACACCACTACCACCACCACCACACCCCGAGCTCCACGGCCTCAGCAGCACCTGCTCATTCAAACTCCTCCGCCTTTTTCTTCTTGTTTCTCCGCTCTCTCATTTCTCCTTCAGGTGCTTAGGAAAAGGCGCAAATAAATACTGACAGCTGCCCCATTCATTGCCACATCAAAAGGACAGTTCAAGAAATCCAGTACAGAAAGTCAACGTGAAGCATAATCGAAAAGGAAGCAATCTGAGCCTGGTGTCAGTGATGAAAACACACACTTACTGTATAGGGGACAGATGAACACAATTTCCCCTGGTATCAATTTGTTGCAGCTGTTTTGCAGGTGCCAGTCAGTGTTTTTGCTCAATATTGAAACATTTAAAATAATTTTGATTTCTTATCATTCATTTCAACCCAGGCAGACTAAACTAAACACACTTCCACCAAGTATTTCCTTAAATAAGAATAGTAATTGAATAATTAGCTGCGGTTCTATTATTTATTCATTTATTTAATAACCCCTTTTCTCTACACTTCCAGGTGACTGCCCACCAAGCCTCAGTGAGGAGCAGCTCAAGACCAAACGAAGAGGAGGCAGCTGGAGCCTTGCACGGTGTTACACTCATCCTCTCCAGCAGCTACCACCCACACAGGACCATGCGCGCTGTGTGAAAGTGTCTGCCACTAGCGTTACTTTGAACGCATGCAAACTGAGGTGAGCGCTGAGTTACTGCCGAGGCCCAACAATCATGCCCTGATAGCACAAATGAAAAACAATAGCCACTGAAAGCAAACAAATGAAGGTAAAAAGAAGCAGAACTAAAAAAAAAAAAGGGGGGGGGCTTCCTAACACCACAACCTGCCATCTCTTCTTCTTTGTCCGGGGCGATGCAGTCAGTCGGGCCACTGACCACAGGGACTGTGATGTGTAATTACAGCGTGAACCCTGGCTGGACCTTCCATACCCGATGACTCCTCCACAATGTGTGTCAGCTCCCCCGATGCCCGTGACCTCTACACACAAACACACACACACACACAAACACACCTCGTTAGCCACACCGGCATGAACCCACCACTGCCGTCATCCCGGTTGGGGGTTTTAGGGTTGTTAGAAGCACTGAGGCATGCTGGGAGAGAGAGACATTGGACCAGACATCCCTGTTGATCTCTGTCAACAGGGGCTCCTGCCGGTCATTGAGGTCCTGGGTTATCATGGAGTTTTGAAAGGTGGTGTGGAAATGTTAGGAGTCTTTGGGAAATTCATTTATTTTCCAGTTCTTTCAGGCTTTATCTGCATGGAAACTGGGATTTTAACCGAGACATGATTTCATCCACATCACATAAGATGAGTGCAGCGACTGCTGGTGCAGTCAATAATCACTGCAATCAATTGGAACACCCATACTGACACAGCGTCACAGCGTGATGCATCTCTGTTTTTTCATGAAGGTCTACTTTTCTTTCTCAACAACGCAGTCTTTCAGGCTTTTGAAATGACATAATTTCCATAGAAACTGCTGTGATTGTGCTGCTGCTGGCCAGGTCCATACACACACACACACACACACACACACACACACACACACACACACGTATGCATGTACCCACATAGGCCTTCTGACTGACAGCATCACGTATGTCTTCAGTGTGTTCCTACTGGAAGGGGGATACGACACTCCTACTAGGCTGTGTGTGTGTGTGTGTGTGTGTGTGTGTGTGTGTGTGTGTGTGTGTGTGTGTGTGTGTGTGTGTATTGCTCTGTTGCTCTCTCGTCTCTTTCTGTCAAGATGCTGATCTCTCTGTTGAGAAATCAATGGTCCCCCCCTCCCCTGCTCCCCCCTCTCTCCATCCATCCATGCATCCCTCGCCGTGCTCCTGGATCTAACCCAAGCTCAAGCTGTTAGTCAATCTGCTGTCCACACACAACACATTTTGGGAAGTGCACTTATTTGCTTTCTTGCCGAGAGTTAGATGAGAAGATTTTTACCGCTCGTGCGTGCGTGTGTGTGTGTGTGTGTGTGTGTGTGTGTGTGTGCGCGCACTGAATAAGGCCCTACCACCAGCAGGCACCTGGATGCAACAGGAATAGGTGAAACATGTTAATTAGTTTTAAGCTAGTTATTTCCCCTGCTTTTCAGGCTTAATGCTAAGCTACGCTAACCTGACTTGGTTTTATGTTCACTGCACAAAGGTGAGATTGTATCAGTCTCTTCTAGATCTCGGCAACAAGGACTTTTAGTGTTGACAGTTCTTTGTTTTAAGTTTAGAACAAATTCTTTCCAGTTGACGAATACTGAATTATCACACAACCTAAAAGGGTACAAATGCTTGTGATTGACAGGAAGTACCATTTTGATGGACATCTGTGTCCCCCTCAAGTCCCTCTCTGTTGGTAAAAAGCATACCTCTGGTGTCTCGAGGGCCTGAATTTTACCCTTAAGTTATCATATGTAGCTTTGAGGGAATATTTTTTGAAAGATTATCTGTTGTGTTCTGCGGAACAGAACTGCTCTTGTCTCATGTCTACCAGTACATTCCAGCATAGGTACATTGTACATCCAGTGACTGTCTACAGGCCCCTTACACAGGATGCTTTCTGGACGTGCCGCTGTGAATCAACGGGATTCATCTGCTGTTTTATTACATTTTGGTGTCTTGCTGCAGGGACCTGTTCAGCAGGAAGAGCATTAGCAAGGGTCGGCCTCGGATGTGATAAGGCCTGGTTTGTAACAGGCGTTACAGCTCATCCAGAAGGTGCTGATGAGGTTTAGTTAAGGCCGTGTGAAGGGCGCTCAAGGTCTTCCATATCAAACGGAGAAAATAGCTCCTTCAAGGACCACTGCCATGTTATAAAAAGACCTCCAGGCCCGCCCAAACTGTTGCTGGAAAGTTGAAAGCACACAGCTGATTTAAGAACTGCTAGTTTTGATCACCTTTCCTGTTCTGTTCTTAAACACAGTGTCGCAGCTAGGTTCAGCTTTAGCTGGACACGTTAATTAATATCATCCAGGCTGCAGATCATGTGGCAACCGCTTCTAAATGTTTCTTGAAACGATGTTGAATCCTCTTGCACCTGCTGTGGCTCTAGTTTCTGTCAGTCTTTCATTGCTATGCGGTCATGCTCTTTGGCAGTGACACCTTTACACTCTCCTTGAAGATTTTTTGTGAGATGTAGAAGAAAAGTTCTTTTTAGTTTAAAACAGTTTGCTCTGGGTCATTGTCTTGCTCAAAGTCCCAAGACTCTTTCCACCTCAATCTTGGCTGTCTGACTCTGAGTGAAACACCTCACTCCCTTTTCCCACGGCACACACCTGTGTACACCTGGGTCTTTCAGATCCAGGTAAACCTGCAAAAGTAGATCCCTTTTACCATTGCGATGAGATGAGGAACTTGATAAAAATCTATTTTCCTGATGCTTCCTGTTTTACTCAGCAAATGCCGTAACCACACCAGAAAACAGCGAAAGGTGTTTTCCAAGTGGCATGGGACAGTGGCACCTCAGGCTTTGGTAGCTGTACTAAAAGCAGCATGGAGGACAGCGACATTGTTTCTGCTTTTTTCCAACGTGTTGCAAACTGAATGATGTTCAAGCATCACAGCTTGAGTACAGATGGGTTGAATCTGTGGTTGAGATGACACGAAGTCATACGTGTTACTCGTTACAGGATTCCATTCCTCCGTGTATGTTGGTAATAGTGGAGCTCCGACCGCTTGTAGCATGTTTGCATTCGAATAAATTTGTGTCAGAGATTGTAAGTGTGACCACGTTCACCCCGGTTTTGCACAACCATCAGCGCTGATCAGACCCGTGAGTGAAAGCTGCTAAAGTGGGTGTTGGCTGGTTGGCCAGTGGGAATTGGACTTACGCTGCGTGGATCATCTGCAGATGTCCTGATTCCCTTGATACCTTCAGTGGCTCCACAGCCTGATGGAACCTCCACCGTATTTTACTGTAAGTTGAATGCTCTTTTCCTTGTCATGTCATTGGTTGAAAGCAAACTGATGCTCAAAAATTCCCAGAGAGCTGGTTTCACCTGACCTGATCTCATCAAGTATAATGACACTGCAGCACTCACGCTTGTCTTGTTTTGTGGTCAACGTTTGGGTTAATTGTGGACCTTCAGCAGAAGAAGTCAGGTCTCTATACAAGGGGTTAGTGTGCAGCTGAGGGTGTAAAATCCAGCCCGCCAGTTTCCGCTTATCACCGTGTTCTGAGGGCACCTCATCAGTTTGACAGGGAAACTTCTTGATGCCATTATGAAGTGACAACACAGGAATTTGAAGGCCCCTTTGCCATTGTCTTGTTGCCTTTGGCTTCTTTTATTGGTTATAAAATGTCATTCTCAAACGGCTGCTTTTTACTCACAAGCATCCGTTTGTGAATTTATTTACTCAGCTCATGCCAACAGAGTAAGACACAGGTGAGTCTTATTTAATTATTTTTTAATTATTTAGAGGCACTAAATCCAATTCCCTCAAAGAGGCACTAATAATTGTGTCAACCATATATACTTTATCTGTTTTTTTTTTAAATCCTTCAATTTTTGCAATTTGAGATTTTTGTTGTCGTTGTCACTCAAGAACTTTGACCATTTTATCAAATATCAAGATGAATTCAAACTGCTTCAATTGCATTGATTTTTAAGGATATTTTACTTTGAATGTTGTCAGTAATTCTGATCATGGTTTTATCACAGTGCTGTAAGACTGCATTCATTTCCAGAGAACATTAGGAACAAGGCAACAAAGCTGTGTACTATCAAGATACATTTATTACGTTCATATTTCAACGAACTGTAAAACTGGATGCGGTACATACTGAAGCATACAGAGTATAGCTGATAGATTATTTTGTGTCTGATTCCTGCTGCAAGACAAAATTGGTCACGAACAGTTTTAGTCATTTACAACTGTTTAATATTCTTATGCACACGCTAAAATATAACATACTGCTTAACCTGGAGAGAAACTGTGATACTTGATAATTCTGTTATATATGGTCATATATATGCAAATGTAAATCTTAAATCCATGCATCGTACTCTGCCAACATCCTCCATGTCTCTTCATGCCAGTTCCCCTGCAGTTAGTTACCACACAGTGAGCCTTACACTCATGATGTGTAGGACGAACCTCCAGCTTCAGTTGTCTTTTGTGATCTAGTCATGTCCATGTGTGTGTGGTTTCCTGCCTCTGTGTGTGTGCTTGCTCCTGTGTGTGTTTATTTGGTGGCTGTGTGGCAAGTGAAGGTAAATTGCTGTGATTATGTGGCAGTAATTGAACAGGGATGGTGTGTTTAATTGAGTTGTTGTTTCCTGATGTTTCTCTGTAGTAGCAGGAGCCGCTGCGCTGACAGGTGCCTCGTCTCGCCTCACAGAGATGAGAGGGTTTCAGTGCTGCCACGTATGCATTGTTCTGTCTTTTTTAGCTGTATTTCTGTGTGTTTGGGCTTAATGGTGTTTGGCTGAAGGATGTGTGTGGATTTTTACTGTAGGAAGGTCCTCTGAGCTCTGGCAAACTACATTCTAAATGTTTAGAAAGATGCATCTTTGCGTGTGTGTGTGTGTGTGTGTGTGTGTGTGTGTGTGTGTGTGTGTGTGTGTGTGTGTGTGTGTGTGTGTGTGTGTGTCAAACTGTTTTTGTTTACAGGGTTACTTGAATACGTGTGTAAGGGATTGCACATGCATTTGTGTGTGTTTGCTTGCATGCGCTGTTTGTCATGCATATGTGTGTGTTTGTGTGTGTGTGTGTGTGTGTATGTGTGTGTGTGGCTCTATCTGATCTGCCTCCTGGGCTCTGTGGCCCAAATCAAATGGTAACATCAGTTTCAGAAACATCAATTTCACCATCCTACCCCCCCCCCATCCCTCCCAGCCCACATCCGCCTCAGCCCCTCTCCTTGTCTAATTTCTTTTCTCCTCTTGCTCTCTCTCCTCTCCCCACCACCCCACCAGCTCCTCTCCTCCTTCTCTCCTCGATGTCTTGCTCTCTGTGGAGCAGTGATTACGTTCCTCCTCTGAACAACAGTGATCTGAGGGCTGTGTGTGTGTGTGTGTGTGTGTGTGTGAGTGTGAGTGAGTGTGCTTGGTGACTCGTTGGTGATCTGAGCAGCCTGGCGCTGGGTATTGTGCGGTGTAATTCACGGACGACGTCTCCAGATGAATGCCTCCATTCACAATTACAGCCTCTCCATTAGCTGCAGCCCTCACCGCCTTGTTGTTGTCTTTTCTTCCTCTCTGCAAAAAAAGAAGAAGCAATTAAAACAGGACAAAAACAAACTAGAACACAAGCAGTGTACCTGAAAATAGAAAAAAAAACAACAGCAAGGAGAGCGGCTGTGAGCGAGTGGTTTGTGTGTTCAGATGCACAAAAGTCTGACGAATTTCAAGATATAGTTTGATTTTCCATTTACACTGCAAGTGCTAATTGTCTTCACGAGACGTTTCAGTGCTTCTCTTGCACTCATCAGAAATGCTTGAAAAGTTTGTTTTTTTAAGTTTTTTAAGTCATTATGTTGTTTCTAGGGTTTTTTTCTTCATGCACCAACAGTATGAAAGGTCGCATGAACTTTCACTTAACCTTTGTTATATATTAAATTGCAATATTTGAACAGAAAAGGCCCATTGCATGCTTTTAAAAATGTTCAACATTTAAATTTCTTGTAAATTCAAGGTAATGTAGCCGGGGTGCTCGACAACCCCGATATCTAAACCTATTATAGGACATAACCATGACATTCCTCAGTAGGAGCATAATGTAAATAAAACAATTCTTTTAATGCAGCGGAAAATTTGAATTAACTTTAAAAAAAAAAAGCTCTGATACAGTCAGGCCATTATCAATGAAACAAAATTACGTTAATGCTGCACTGTTTCCAGTAATTCCCTCGTGCAGGTGAAGACAATTTGAATTCAGAATAAGAATGACAAACTCCGCCACTGTTAATGAAATGTAGAGAGGTAATAAATGAATGTAAATACATGGAAAGACTATTGCTGAACCAGCACACGTTATCAAAAGATGGAGTATCATTTAATGAAACTAGCGCCGTGCTCTTCTTTCAACACATCCTTGTATTTTGACTATTTCTTTTACTTGAGGAGGTCCCCTGCAGAGCATTGGGTCCATGGTGTTGCGTCATCCTGTCCCTCAAAGCGAGCCTGTACCACAGGGAGAGTTACCCCCCTCTGCACCTGACTAAATGGGCTACCAAAGGGAGAGAGCAAGCTGCTGACATCTCCGTCCCAGCCAGACACAAGGTACTGTACGCAGAGTGAGAGCGCACACGTTTCACACATCACACATGCTGTGATTTACTATTCCAATAAATCACTGGTGCCGCCTAATTTCCTATGGATTTCAATTTCCCCCTGGACATATCTGCATTGATCAACTTCACGTGTAGGGATGTGCCAGGCGTCGCTCACTGTGACACTGAGGAATGGCTCATAGAGCCTCACACACACACACACACACACACACACACAAGTGTGTGTGTGTGTGTGTGTGTGTGTGTGTGTGTGTGTGTATGCAACGATAGGATTTGTGCACATGCAGCATTTCTGTTCAACGCTGTAATCACTGTCAAGGCTTTAGGATACAAATCCTTGAGTCTGAGTAATAACATCTGAAAATGTCAGAATCATACAGACAGAGATAGGGATCAGATGGGTGAATCAGGACTTGAGAGATTGTTATTCTGATCATATCTGCTCACAACACTGAGTCTGGGCCTGATTATGAGAAACAATTAAATTTCATTGTAGCTTCTACATTACTGCAGAAAAAAAGACCTGGGTTTAACTCCCCTTTGAAATTTTGTGGTCGACTTAATCATCTTTCAGCACAGTGTTTGAAGTGAAACAAATATAATTCACAATCACTGACGCCTTCTATCTGTGTCCTTTATGCTGCATTATCAGGCCAATTACAGCCCTTCCAGAAGGGTGCCGCTCCACGACAGGTAGCTTTGTCTGCTGCTGCTGACGTGACTTTGCAGGGGTGCACAGTCCTCCGGCTTGTAGATGAGTTTTGAGCTGCCATACGGAGACGATGACATGAGGCCTGACAATGTCTTTACCCCAAGTTCCTCCCCTAGAGGCGGATCTGGATGGATTGTACACGCAAAGAGGAGAAATAAATTGGAGAAAAGGATAAATCGATGCTTGGCGGAGAGGCAAACAGACCTTCCAACCCCTGGCCCAGACACACACATGCACAAATACACACGCACACGTACCACAGCATGGCTTTTTTCCTTGGGCTCTATTGGATTGGTATGCAGAGCTGAGGAGAGACGCTCAGAAAAAGACTTGGCCTACAAATGATGTCCTTTGTTTGATCCATTAGGTTGGGGGGGGGGGGGGGGGTTGGTAGATGGGGAGGGTCGTCCCACCGAGACGGTGGAGGGGCTGGGAAACAAACATCTCTCGCTCTCTCTCTCTCATCTGAAGGAGAAGAGAGAGACCCGCTCCAGCAAAAGCTGGTTGTCATCTGTTTCAGTTGATGAGCTCGAGAGCAGAAAGGGTTTCTTTGCTTGAATGTATGGGCAATCTGTGCATCGGAAGTTTTTAATCTGAAAGACTTTAAAGGATCTCTCCTCTTTAGCACAGCTTGGCTTCCATCACTAAAAGCACAGTCAGGCAATCAGACTGGCGCTTTATTATGTAACCGTAATGACAGGAATGTTGGCCAAAACTGCAGAACTCTAAATTTTAACAAATTAATCGTCACTCATGACTCAGTGGGTCTCATGCAACAAACTCATTTTTTAAAAATTATTCTTATCATCAGTCTCGTTTCCTTTCTTATTTGACCGCATGCCTCCGCCCAGACAACGTCAGCCGAACCTTGCTGTGTTGAACTGATCTGTGAGGGCTCTTCCGTGGCCATGCTGCACCCCTCCACCAGCTGTGCTCACCTCATGGTTTTTGTGTAAACTGCCATTAAAGAAACAAACAGCACCAGAGGGATTCCCTCCTTGGCGCGAGTAACTATTTATATAACCAAATTCTCAGCGCAAACTTCCTAGAAGTCTCTTGTTTCAGCTTGAGGGAACACCACCTCTTCATGAGTAGGTGCATGTTGTTGAAATGGAGATCTTCGTACTATCAGTGTCCTCAAATTCCTGTAAAAAGCTCCTATTTCTCACGTTCAGAGACAATTGTTGTTCGCTTAGACGTCACCCATGCGGTAAAAGACGAACTTGAGGGTGACTGATGCCTTTTGTCAAGAATAAGTTAAAAGAATAAGAATTTACCAATACGAACGGCAGTATGGCGGCAACGGAAAAATATGGCAAGATTCTTCTTCAAGATTATGGACCATGCACACGCGGCTCTTAGCATTTTAGCATGCAGCCGCTCTGTCTAACCTCACGGCACTGGCTGGATTCACGGTGGACACTTGATCCGGTTTATTTTTTTATTTTACTGACACGCTTTTAAAGCACCAGTTCATTTCAATAAGGACATGCTTCCGCTCATAGCCGCTGTGAGAAAGCACAACTTCATGTTCACCATCAACATGGTGGTCTTAAATTGAGTGTCCTTGAACTCTTGCCTCAGAGCGCGTGATTCTTGCACGAGGCCCGCCATTGCAGGACCATATCTTCCGGATTCTGTTAAATCTAAACTTAAGTCGGGTTTCTGCTCCATCACAGCTCACCCTGAGTACACTCCGCCACTCTGTCCTTATTCCTCTGGTTCCAGAGACGCGCTCTATTTTCAGCCCTTCACTAGCACACAACGCCATTTATTTTAGCTAGGGAGTTCTTTCGCTCCATGTCTTTTTATAGTTTTGTCGTTCACACTGTACTCCCCGCTGTGCTTCTATTTTCATGAATGCTGTGAGAAATAATTGAAAGCGCTGTATACGCTCACGCTTGTTGCCGCGCTCCCACTTCCCCTTGCCTTGTAAAATATTGTATCACTGAAACCCCTGCTGTAAGCTGCTGGCTCCGCACTCCTCACAACTCTGAGATGTTAACACTCAATGAAAATTTGAGCCTAGATCAAATCTTCACCGGCGCCTGAATGTGGCTCCCATGGACAGAGCCAGTTTTTGATTGATTTCAAATTCCACTGTTTGTCCTTGTCTCTTTCCTTGAGAAAAGCCAGTTGATTTCTCATGCCTTGTGTGTGTTCTCATGTTCGTTTCCTTCACAAGGAGGGGGAGGGAATGTCAAAGGACCCACAGCCTCTGCTGCAAGTTGTGTTGGTGTGAAGTGCAACAGACGGAGGTCCTCAAGGAGTCTCATCACAAATAATGCACCACTACATCTCCTAATAAAATCATGGCTTATTAGAATAAGATCAAAGGGACACTACGCTGATTTTACACCTATTTTTAATTGCCATGGGATCCGCCAGTCAGCCTGTGAAACATTTGCATGTTTTCAACTGTTGTTCTTGAGGAGCTTTAGTTGATTGTACAAACATGGAGAATGAAGTTTGAAAGTTTGGGGCGTTTATTTACCACGTGGGGTGGATTCCAACATAAATACGCCATTATGGGAAATGTATTTCAACATTTTTGGAGTTGAATTCATATTTGGGCTCCTTCAAACTGCAGGCAAATCTGATTTGTTTCTACAATCAGCTCTCTCTGTGTCCACAGTATTATTTGCAAGTGAGTAAAAGAGGGTTTTTTTGTGTGTAAAGACATCACCAATCTGTCAACAAGACACAAATGTAAGGCAGACCATTTCTACAGAGAGATGGGTTGCGAACGACACAGACGGCACTGCCAGTCCAAATCAGATTTTGGCAGATATAGATTGCATCCAGATTAATGTTCCACAGTCTGAACAGCCCAAAATACATTTGGAGGTAAGTCTGAAACATGATTAGAATCAGATTTTTTTTTACAAATGCGTCTCAGTCTGGATGCTCTGATGCTCAAATCCATTTCTCCATGGAAGTTTGTTACCTTAAGTTTAAGTCTCGTCGATAGATTGGTGATGTCTGGACACATCAAATTGGATTTAATCGCCTGCAAATAGCAGTGTGAACAGGAACAAAGCAGATTTGCCTGCGGTCTGAACGAAGCCACAAGATTCAGCATTTCAGGCTCTGCTGCTTTGATTTGTATCACTTTTCTTCTTTTGTGTTTCCAAACTTAATCAAAGCACAGCGCTGTGCAGCCAGAGTTCCGCTTTGATTCAGTAGATTCAATGACCCTTGAAATGATCTTTCATTATCCTGAGTTTCATCCTCAGAACCTGGACCTGTGGTAGTATACATTTACATGACATCTACATTTTGATCAGTTGTCCTTAATAGCCAACATCTGTTCCATTAGCCAGATGTGACAGAGCCCTGAAGACACGGTGTTGGCTAATCAGACCATCAGCAAGCCTTCGACACCGGCTGTGCAGGTACGACGGTTGTTTCTGTGCTGACTTTTCTCTCGCCCAAACAATGAATGTTGCTATTTGAACACAAAGGAACGGAAACTATATTGCAAGTCAAAGTGTTTATGTGCACAAATATATTAACAAAATATCTGTATCTTGTGAAATATACCAATGCACACGTGAACGTGACACTTTTCTGTATCCTCTGATCCTTGTGCGTTTTACAGACATAATCATGAACTGATCAGTAAAAAAAAAAAAATCTATTTGTCGATTCAATGAAAACAATTGTTAGCTGCAGCCCTGTTTTTTTCTACTGTGTGCTTCTGCAGCTTCTTCACATATCTTTAATATTACAGACAGATGTTGTCCAGATGTGCTCCCTGCTGCTCTGAAGGAGGTTCATAGAACTTCATCATGGCAACCAAAGATCCGGACCTTACCCAGGCAGATCCTCGAAGGTGGTCGTCTTGATGCGAGGCAGGTGCAGCAGGTAGACTCCTCAGATCCAGGAGCAACTGAACTGAGAGGCAGAGGAGGGCCCAGGACAGCCGGTAGAGAACCGAAGAGGAAGAAAACATGAACCATGATCAAATAAAGACTTTCCACAGAGCAGCAAGGCAGTTGATCTTGAATCAATTCCACGTACAGTACTTGGACGGCATGTCTCAGTGTCAGCAGAGATTATTTATTGTGGATTACTTACATGGTTTTGAAACTCAATGACTCTCACGCCCACACAAACACATACGCACACAGAAATCATTCCCCCGAAAACAAATAGTTTCAGAAGCACATCTCAGCACTTCTCTTCCCCTGCTCGTTTGCCTCCAGAAGTTCCAAAGGTTAGTGAAAGATGTGTTTGTCTTTTTCCACTTCATTGAAGGGTGAATTCAGCTCAGCGCAGTAAGAAATGGATTACCCATTCATTAAAGGGGCTGTGTCACTCCTCATTGAGTTGGACAAATAACAAATTAATTCCTAGCCGCCTAATTTCTCTCTGTTCTCCACTGAATTCCGATAACATCAAATTACCGATCACAGCCACGCGAACTCCCTCAACTTTTTATCAATTCATTAAAAATGTGCCACAAAGGAGATGCAGAAGATGATTTTTTTTATTTTATTTTGTTGCATGCTTCCTTTGCCACCTCAATACTTTGTAAACAGAAATCAACTGATGAGTTTCATTCAAATTAGGATATTAAAAACACCAGAAACTGATGGAAAAAGTTACTCTGCAGTCGTTCTGAAACTTTGGAATATATCAAGGAAGAAACAAAAATGTAATCACGTTTTTTTTTTTTCCCCAAGTCAAGAGCAGGGCGAGACAGTGGTGTTTTGTAAAGTAGCAGTACTGTATTGACAGGCCAGTATTGATGTTTCAATTAGAGCAGCGTTACATAGTGCCGCAGCATGGTAACACGGTGCATCTCCTGCCATCTGCTCTGCCTCCACGTCTGACGAACGAGACACGTGGGGCTAATCGAGCCGCACATGAGCGATGGGATCACGAGATCTAACACACATACACACACACACGCTTCTCTTATACGCACGTCCTTATGCAGAAAAATGGGTGGTGGTGAGGAGAGGAGGGTGGGGTGGGTGGGGGAGCTCCTCAGCCCTGCTGTTTAAACACCCTTCAGAAAGCCTGTGATTCCTCCCCTTCACATGTGCCTCACGAGCAGCCAGCAGGTTATTTCACCGATGAGGAAGACACAAAACATGCCAGATGCACAAGTTAAAATTCTTCAAAAGCTCGTCTGACGCAAAGACAGGAAAAAAAACAAAAAAAAGGGAACTGCTTCTGCCAGGTTTTCCCGTGCTGGGTCTGAAATTATGCCCGGCATTACTGCCTGCCAAACCACACGAATCAAAGACCTCATTGTGTGGATTATCTCGTTAATCTGTTGATGCCATTGAGTAGTATTGCAGGTGTTAATGTGCCAGGCTTTTTTTTTCCTCCTGCTCTCTTATTGGGGAGGTGTAGCGTTAGGTTGGTAATCTGCTTTAAATGCTTTCTGGGGAATGAGGCACGTTGAAACGCAGCCAAGAGAACTGTGCTATCGAGAAGAGCTTTCTCTTAATACAGCACACAGACGGGCCTGACTGAGGCTGCAGCACTGATGCCAACGGGGATGAGCTACTGAGCTACACGCCCCACGCCACTTGTTGAAATGTATGACTCTATGAATAATGAAAGAGGGAAAGGAGAGTGATATTGCTAAAGCAGTCCCACAACGACATCTATCACAGAACTGCCTCATTGCTCCTCTTCTTCTGTTTCCTCGCACACACACACGCGCACACAAAAAAAAAACAAAAAAAACCCTCAAAGTTGTGTGTCTTCAGAGGAGCAAACCAAAGCTGAGCTCTGCGCCTGCCTGAACTGATAGACTTTCGAGGTGAACTCCTACACCGGGCAGAGGGTGAAAGAGAGAACGATAAAGAGACAGAGAGTGAAAGGCACAGAAAGAGAGGTAATCCTCCCTTTTTTCTACTCCCTGGGGTGGTCTCTTCATCCAAGGCCTCAAAAAGAGGGACAGAATACACCTCCCTGCTACAATGGAGGGGACCCACAGGGGTTGTTGCTATCTGAGGGTCTGTGCGCGTGTGTGTGTGCGCGTGCGTGCGTGCGCGTGCGTGTGTGTGTGTGTGTGTGTGTGTGTGTGGTGGGGTACAGCTTTAAGCAGGCCTTTGAGTGGCCTAATTGCATTGGAATACAGCAGTCTGAGAGCTGGCTCAGATCACGGCGGGCTGCTGGAGGGGTTAGCGCCCGCACATCGACAGCCACACTCAGCAAAAGAGCCATGGCACAATGCATACAATTAATGCTCTCCCTCTCGTTAACTCTCACTCCCCACTTCTACTTTCCTCTCATTCTCTTCCTTCTCACCCCATCTCTCCCTCTCCCTCTCTCTCTCTCTCTCTCTCTCTCTCTCTCTCTCACTCGTCTCCTCTCTGCTCAGTATGTCGTCATCAGCCGCTGCATTAATCCGCCCATACAGCCTGTCAATCTCCCTCTCTTTGATGCACACAAGAATTACAGTAGGGATGAAAGGTGTGGGTCGGCTGTGGTTATGTAAGATTTGCAGCAGGCCTCAGAAACGAATGATTGATATCTGAACAGCTTATCTGAAATCAAACATCAACGATATGACATTTCTTATCACGGCACCAACTGATCAGTGCTTGATGCAAACTACTGAATGTTGTGCCTCTTATGTTTGCAGCAGCAGTCCACAGTTCTATCAAAGCAGCATTTAATCAGGATATCTTTTGTTTTGCTGTTTTGTAAAGCGTCCTTGGATTTCTTTAAAGATGCTATATATATCTGAATTTTTATTATTAGGCTATTGTTTATTTGAAATGTGATTGATTCAATTTCTTTATTTTCAGTTTTGTGCTGTGTGATGTATTGTGACGGAGGGTATGGATTTATCCATTTAGTCATAATTGTTCTCAATTAATCTTTTTATATCTTCGTGGCACCGAATTTGAGATTATTTCCTCCTTTATCTCCTGTTGAGTTGCTCCACACCGAGGGATTGTCCAACGGTGGCTCAGAGCTGAAACAGCCAGTGGATTAGTCGAGTTCCAGAAAATTAATTGGAACAATCGTTGTACGTATCGCAGTTTAAGGCAGTTTTTTTTTTTCAAATAATGAAAATTAAGTGACAGTTTTTACTATTGTATTCCATGTTCAGTCACTCAGTCAAAGTAAATAGTAGGGTGGAGGGGCATTGCCTCCCAATTTCCTGACACTGAGCAGAGCCATCGATGGAATGATAAATCCAGAGTACTGGACGGATGAGAACTGAATGAAAGCAACTGTTCTACTTGCAGTAATGTCAGCGATGTAAAGCATGAATGCTGTAACAGACCGGCTGTAGTTATGACAGATGTGCTGAGAGGACTACGTCTCTACTACAGACAGGCGTTATATTAATGTAGTCAGACACAATCTGGAGCCCCTCTGCTCCAGTTTGGACTGCCCTCGACTTTAAATGGGACTCAGTGGACTGTGGGTGGAACGATCAATAATTTTAAAAACATATCATATTTAACCAGCCCCTCCTTTGATTTTCTTCATTACACGAGCCGTGTCTTCATAAAATCTAATTATTTCCGCTCACAGGACGCTTTCTAGTGAGAAATTGGCAGAGGGATGAGAGCTGATGTATGGGGAGACAGTCGCCTAATTAGAGCGTTAGAAATTGAATCTTTACAGCACATGGGTCATATAATTATCCTACTGTTAATTTAACGCTTACATTCTCCTCTGTTCGTTTTTATTCCCATAAATGTAGGTTGCCAGTGACCCTCGGTGTTCTGCATTGTGTTTTTACTGTAGAAGAGGAGGCGGCATGGCCCCTAACATTGGCCCCTCTGAGTGATTGAATAACTGAGGACCCTGCAGTCCAAATAACAAGGCTCGCATCATTTATGCATTGTTAAACCATGTAATTGAAATGAGCCGTAGTTTGCATATTACACCATTAAAATAATGTGCTTTGCGTTTCTCCCAACACGACCATTTAAGCCTGTGTGGCGATGTGGTAATTCCTTGAATTACAGCCTAATTACCACAATGTTCTTTTGATTTGGCCGATTTCAATGTTACGCCACAATAATGTTCAATATTACCAGAATGAATTACTGAACCGTGCCTGCAAACTTTTCCTTGTATGACTGGAATCCCGGCAGCTTCATGAACTGTCACTCAGCGAGACTCAGGTCCATAAAGGATTAGCAGCCTCTCAAATGAGATATATTAAAGGCCCAATCAGGGAAATTTACTTGACGAGGCGGAGTTACACGTGTAAGAGAGCAGGTTGTCTGTTGGTCAACTGGTCATCAAAGGAGGCCTGGTTTACATCCCGGTTATAACAGCCTTTTAAACAGAGCGGCTGCGTGAGAAAGCGTGCCAACTAACTAAACTGATTCAAAGTAGAACTTGTCTGTTAATTACAACTTCTGATTTTATCAGAACACTTGGGTGGATTTGGGTTGTACACTGTGCCTTTAATAAATTATACATTTAATCTAAAAAATTTGACAGCCATTTTATCATTTGAAGTGGTACATTTTATTTCACGTTTATTTATTTTTTTATTCACTTTTTTTCCTTCTTCCCCAGTATGAGGAATCTTTATTTAGCCACTAAAGCAACATGAAGACAAAAATGAAAGTTGCATTTCAGCTTGAAGGAAACTCACCCAGAATGGAGAACATTTTTAATTAGCACTCGCTCTTCGTTACGGGCCCTGTTTTGTCGACAGATCTCAGTCTATATGTGTTGCTACAGAGTGACGTGTGTCCCCGTGTGAACCTTTGGAATAAATTAACATGCCTGTTCATTTTTCATTGAATTTATATCCAGTGCACAGTGTGAATCTTTTTTTTGGGGGGGTGGGGGTGAAAATATTTCTTTGATAATTGCTTTGTTTTTTTTCTTTCTTTCTTTCTTTCTTTCTTTCTTTCTTTTTTATAACTGGCTTTTAATTTTACTACAGAGTCCAAGTTATTAAATAAAGTGTTTAATTACAGCTTTGGTCGTTTGCATATTTTAGAAGTTATAAATTGCAGATACTGAACTGTCTGGATTGATTTATAGGTTTAATTTGTGGCCATTGTGTATCTCTTCATTTCTACTTGATTGAATTGTTATAAAGGCCCTCAACCAAGCAAACATGTGTTTTATTGCACATCTGGAGACGGAATTATTATTAATGCCTTCTAATATTTAATACCGAGCCCCACAAGTTAGGAAGGTGAAGCATCGTTCTGTGGTGGGGGGGGGGGGGAACTTTTGTTTGTGATTTTTTTTTTTTTTACACTCTTTACTTGATCTCAGTGGAGTGTGAGGAGCAGCTTTGAGGACGTACATAATCTCTCTCATCTTTTTCAGTTTTCTACCCCTTTCTCCCTCTCTGGGCTCTATGCTCTTTACTCCTCCCTCCTTTATCCCTGCGAAGGCTTTGTCCCCATGGCAGAGAGCCTCTCTAAATAGAGGCCTTTAGATAGTCGAGGAACAGGGAGGGGGAGGGAGCAGCAGTGACGCGGCTGCTGTTGTTTCATTTACCTCTCCCTATGGCAACCAGCAGCAGTCGGCCAGGAATGTCCCCCTCTCTGGACAAAGTCCTGGTCCATGAAGCTGACACTGGGGGGACGACAGCTGGGTCAGGATGGAAATCTGTCCTCCCCTAGTCCCTGAACTGGACTAGAGGCCTGAGTCTGGACTTAATCTCTATCCTCACTTCTGTCCCTCTTCATGCTGGATGATGAACAGCCGGACAGGTTTTTGTTGTTTGTTTGGGTTTTTTCCCCGTACTATTAAACTGTAAAGTAGACAAATCTGAGTCCTGAAATGATTTCAGGATGTCTGTGGTGATGTAAATACTCCTGAAGCTCCTCTGATGGTCCCATAGATCCTTTAGAATGTCATAAATAATCTTTTAGGAGCACATAAAATGCTCCACACTACAGATGTGCCAGCGGAACACTTTGAGGAATATGTGACTTATTGTGTGTTTAAGAAACAAATATCTGAGTCGGTCAAGTGAAATAAGCAAGCTCAGCTTCAGGGTTCATTTGTCAGTGGTGCCACTCCTGCATCAAAGCAGGCTTCTTCATTTACTTTACAGCTTATTTGGACCCAAATGTTGACTTCTTGTTGTTGTTGTTGTTTTTAACTTTATTGGCCGTTAAAAGTTTTGAAGTTAAGACACATTAAAGAAATCTACATTTACAAGATGTAACGGAGGTAAATATATTCACTGAACCTCCTGTGGTGTTGCTAAAAAAAATGGCTAATGAATGTGTTATTCATAAAACGGATTTTTAAAAGGTTTGTACACGTGAAGAGGAACATGACGACTATGCAGAAGTCCCAGTCTGAGTCAAAGTCTAGGATCTCAATTTGAATAAGTGTAAAACTCCTGAACTTAATGTTTAAAAGCTCAATAAAGAAGGAGAGTTGCTTTCAACAAATAAAGTTCAGCAGTTCCACTTGGAATTGAATTAGTGAAGTTTTGCTACAGGCTTCTGTTTAATCAATTTAATTGAAGTGTGTCCCAGCTTTTTCCTTCACTGAATATCTGGATTTAGAAAACAAACAGTTCCTATTATGGATTCATGTCTCCTGTGTCCAAACACACAGCCTTTATCTGAGCTGTGCAGAACTGTGGTATTTAATATGTTATTATGTCAGTATGTCTGTTGTTGTTAACCCAGTCTGAATACTTTGTAATTATTATTATTATTATTATTATTATTATTATTATTGTTATTATTGTAGTATCTGTCCTAGCATCTGCTTCTTTTTTCACTTTAATTTACAGTATTTTAATTTCAAAGTAATGGTAGGTCATATTTAAGGTTGTCAGTCATACATGCAAATAGCACAAATAAATGCACACATACGAACAGAATTGTTGGAACACTGCAGCACACCCACAACATGTAACTGGATTTCTCTTTCAAATCTATAATATTTAATATATTACAGATTACAATAAATATGTATTTGTATCGATATATATGTATATATAGATATATTTGTAGCGATTAAAAGTACATTATCTAACAAATCAGAATGATGCACAAACGTTTACTACATTTAATATCATAGATGTGCTCAGGATTACAGCCAATGAATAACGGATAAATTCCCTGGAAAAATATTTTACAGTCTAGACACCACAGCTTTCCAGCCGGGGAAAGCCTGGTCCGATGGCTCTAGTCTACCTACGTCTTGATAGTTCACGATTAGCAAAGTAAATCAACTGTATCTTACAGTTGCACTGCTGATCCCGGTGCTCCGTCTCCCCAAGCTGCACTCCGACTCTCGCTTCCACGGGAGCCTCAACTCGCACCCCAATCAACAAAGAGAGAAGCGCTTGTGGAGTCTTCCCTGCAGCCAATCGGCGCGTCGTTGCCCCTAGCAACCACGTCCATCATCCTCGCGCGCCCAATGAGCGGCGGAGGCGGGGTCGGGTCCAGGTGCGCCTCGGCGTCCTTTTGGCAGAGCGCCTGGGAGCCGCCTGTAGGCAGGAGAGGATCTGTCAAATGAGAGGTTCCTTTAATGAGAGCGACCAGTCCGGCTCCGAGAGTCATGGCGACCGCAGCATCTAACCACTACAGCATCCTCACCACCAGCGCATCCATCGTGCACTCGGAGCCCGGCAGCATGCAGCAAGCCTCGGCGTACCGGGACGCGCAGAGCCTGTTGCAGAGCGACTACCCGCTGCAGAGCAACAGCCACACGCTCAGCCACGCACACCAGTGGATCACGGCGCTGTCCCACGGAGAAGGAGCCCCGTGGTCCTCCAGCCCGCTCGGAGCAGAGCAGGACATCAAACCCGCGGTGCAGGGCGCCCGGGACGAGATGCACAACTCCAGCAGCAACCTACAGCACCAGTCACGGCCACCCCACCTGGTGCACCAGACGCACGGGAACCACCACGACGGCCGGGCGTGGAGAACCACCACGGCGGCGCACATACCGAGCATGGCGACGACGAACGGCCAAAGCCTTATATACTCTCAGCCGGGCTTCAGCGTTAACGGGCTAATCCCGGGCGGCGGGCAGGGGATGCACCACCACAACCTAAGAGACAGTCATGACGACCACCACAGTCCGCACCTCAGCGAACACAGCCACCCCCCGTCCCAGCATCAGCACCAGCACCGGCCGCAGAACCACCACGACCACTCGGACGAGGATACACCGACCTCGGACGACCTGGAGCAGTTCGCCAAACAGTTCAAGCAGCGGAGGATCAAGCTGGGCTTCACGCAGGCGGACGTGGGACTCGCCCTGGGGACCTTGTACGGAAATGTCTTTTCCCAGACCACCATATGCAGGTTTGAGGCCCTGCAGCTCAGCTTCAAAAACATGTGCAAACTGAAGCCTCTGTTGAACAAGTGGCTGGAGGAGGCGGACTCCACCTCGGGCAGCCCGACCAGCCTCGACAAAATCGCTGCGCAGGGGAGGAAACGGAAAAAACGGACTTCAATCGAGGTAAGCGTGAAGGGGGCTTTGGAGAGCCATTTTTTGAAGTGCCCTAAACCGGCAGCGTCGGAAATAATCAGCCTGGCGGACAGTCTGCATCTGGAGAAAGAGGTGGTGAGGGTTTGGTTTTGTAACAGGAGACAGAAGGAGAAACGCATGACCCCTCCCGGAGGAGCTCTGCCGGGGAGCGAGGATGTGTACGGGGACACGCCGCCGCACCACGGGGTCCAGACCCCGGTCCCGTGAACTCAACTGGATCTCTCCGCCAGGACTTGTTTATCCCCAAGATTTTTATTTATCCCCGAGGTTATATATAAATCACTGGACTATGAAGCGATATAGTGGGTGTTTTATGTATACTATAGATTGCAGTGAGTAATATCTGCTGAGTGAGAGAGGGGAGGACAGGACAATGTCCCCTCGCTCCTCTCCCAGAACTACAGGAACCTAGGCCCGCCTGTGTGGTGTTCTCCGAGGATACATGCCCAGCACTGTGACTCCAGCCGACGCAGTTTCAAGGTGTAACCCCTATTGTGTACTGAAATTATACTTGACGTTTAAAAGAAGAGGGAGGGGAAAGAGGGACACACGGTTTTAAACGAAAAGCATCGCTGAATGGTTTCCATTCGCCACTTTTATATCAAATCTTGACACAATTTTCCTGTGCGTAAAAGGGAAGTAAAGGCAAAGGCGTTTTAGTTTTGTAGCTCTAAATGGTGCGTCCAGCATTGACGGGTGGGGTGGGGGTGTGGGGTGGGGGGGGGGGGGGTCATAGGAGCTGCGGTGAGGGAGTGAACTGGAGGCCAGTAAAGAGTCCAGCTCAGGGTGACAAGCGCCTAAGTCCCATCTGTCAGCCGGGCTTTGTATTCACTCCACTGCTGGGAAACTGCAGGCCACATTCTGGGAAGACTGGGGTCAGGATTGAGTTATTAAAAACAACAACAGATTATTATTATTATTATTATTATTATTATTATTATTATTATTATTATTATTATTATTATTGTTGTTGTTGTTGTTGTTGTTCTTAGCATTATTCCCATCATTATTATTACATTTGTGCAGCTTTCTGGTTTAACTTTTTAAAGGTTTGGCCTGAGTGACGTGGCCACCTAAACTAGGATCATGAATCAAACAGCAGGCGAAATAAAAGGTATAACACATTTTCACAAAACAAACATCCCCCTCCCCCTCCCCCCTCCCCCCACCAGGAAAGACTCCGCGGCGTTTGATTGGATAATCTGGCACTCTTCCCCAGCAGGATGGGCTATACAGATGGATCTATAGGTGCATCTACACAATTAAGACTCACCAACTCTCACAGCATCCACTTTTGTAAATAGTGTAACTTTAAAAGTCATGGCTTCATCCTTTTTTTTTATTTTACTTTATATTTTTCCACTGGGGCACTTTTTTATGATTAATGTTTTCAAAAACAGACAGTTTTAAATCCATGTTTTTATTGCTAATCTCCCTACTGCCTTGTATCTGTGTGCTATTTATCTTTCATTTGGTTGCCGAGATTATTTCTTTGCGTCGCTTTTTTCATTTGGGCTACCCCCCCCCACCCTGAATTAATCAAAATATATATCTATATCTATACATATATTTTAAATTTGTTTAAATTATCAAAAGAGCAGTGTTTGATTCCAGTCAAAAACTCAGCCAGCATTCTGATCGGAATAAATTCAGGCTACACGTGAAGAGAAGCATCCAATGAACCCCGTTGAAACATTTACATTTGATCCCAACACTTATTTAACTCACACTCCAAATCAAAATCAAAATTATATTATTATTATTGTTATTGTTATTATTATTATTATTATTATTATTATTATTATTATTATTATTATTATTATTATTATTCGCACGATGTTATTTGAATTCGTTCCACGCGTTTCCCTCCTGCCATTTTCTCCGTCTACATGTCGCTTTATTACTGGGGAGGGGCGTTTTATTTTATTTTATTTGGATTTTTTTGTTTTTTTTTTTAGATGTGCTTTTTATTGAGATCGTAATTTATTGAGGGTGGTTTTCTACACGACACAGAGGGAGATACAGTCTATAAGAAGGCTTCTGCTTGTTAGGGGAGAGCTATTTTGGTTTCAGCGGCTTTGCCTGAGCCTGAGCCGTCACAGCTACATGTATATACATCTTTTCCTCCGTAGCTTGCTTCTTCTTTTACGCAAAGACACAGAGTTTGTTTATTCCTCCCTCCCTCCCTCCCTCCCTCCCTCCCGAATTCAGTTTCTCCTTCAGAAATAAGCACGCAGGAGAAACGATCATGGCATTGAAAATCTTCCTCAGTAGCTTTAATGAATCCATCCGAGTCATAATTCGCTGGACTGGACGTTGAGCTTGTGGGATGTAGACCTGTAGCAGTCCCACGCTCCTGCCCTTTGTTTTTGTTTTGCTTGTGAAACCAGTTTTCTTTCTTATATATTTTATTTTATTGGGGCGGGGGTGGGGTTATAGATTATGTCATATTCACTGGATGAACTTGGGGTAGTTAAAACAGAGATGTGGAGGTGTTTCATCACTTGACACATGAACAACGGACTTGCACATTTTTAAGTAATGGGGTTGATATTAAACAGCTTTTTTTCCAATATCGCGACTAAATGTATTTCTTAAACCAGAGTATCTCTCTCTCTCTCTCTCTCTCTCTCTCTCTGTTTATATATATATATATATATATATATATATATATATATATATATATATATGTAAAATTTTAATAATGGCCATGGAAAGGGACTTGTTTCTGTTCCGACTGCTTTGAGAGGGGGGCTGGCATTAACTGGGAAACCTCAGCCTCCATCTGTGGTTCAACTAGGGGGTGTTCAAAGTGGGGCCTGGGGACCAGCGGTGGTCCTTAGATCCTCTGCAAAGGGCCCAACATCAGACTAATATTCCGTTTTTAATTATGAAAGTACAGGCTACTGAAATATAGATACGTACAAACAACCATCAAAAATATTTCATCATCAGTAAAGTAGCAAACAGTTCATCTCTAATCCCTAAAACCCACCATCACTATTTTGCCTTTATTTTCAGCTGCAGCAGCAGGAAATGCTAAAATGTATACTTTTCAACGTTTCCTGTTGAGGTCAAGTCTGTGCCTGCACACCTGCACTACACCTGGCGAGGTGCAGCCAGGCAAAGAGACACTGGCACACGCCATCAAAAGAGGAGAGGAAGAGAGACAGCAGGCCGCAGCACCTGCAACCAGACAAAGCGCAGGGTTTCCTTCCGTCCTCCTTCCGGATTAAAATTACTGATCAATTTAAAAAGGGGGGAAAAAAACCTCAGGTTTCAGCGGGACGTATAGTGACAGGTATTGACAGTGGTGGGCCTGATGCTGGGCTCTGTCACGGTCCCCCGGGACACGGAGGGGGACACGGTGTGACCGGGAGAACAAGAGAAGAGCTTTATAGCAGCTACAATTTAACCACCAAAATAAACACTTCTATTTTTTTCTATTCAACTGTAATTGTCGGGTTCTCAATGGCTAATAAAATAATAATAATAAAATAATAATAATTATTATTATTATAATATAAAGCTGGTGTGTTTAGTGCCGCACCCATGTGCTTCAGCAGCTTAATCTTAACGAGGACGATCAGTCAGGAATCAATAAGTCGGTGGAGTTGACCAGTTAACCTGATCACAACCTAACCAGCAGGTCGCTCTCCTGGACTTCGTTCCTGCAGACTGAGAGCTGCAGGCGTGTTGCGTGTCGCCACAACAGGCCAAATACAGGATTTGGGACATTATTGATCGGACGGTTTCTCCAGTTCACACCGCCAGGAGAGTGTGTGAGCTGGATGCTTTTTGTCTTCAGGAATTTTCTCTGATTTTGATGCCCTCTTTCACGCTGTGCTCGTTTATTTGTCTGTTTATTTGTTTTCTTCAATTTCGTGAGAGCAGACGCTCGTGAGCGTAGGTGTTATCGCGTGCATGCAAAAACAGCACAAACGTGTCCCTGACGTGTGACGTCTGGTGTGAAGTGACATCCGGGAATTTTACTTTTTTCTTTGTTTTTATTGACATTATTGTGGCCAGTAACCCGAGCGCGCGCCCTACAGTGTTCTCCACGTGCTCGGCAATTAATAGCGCGTCACGTTAATTACACTTCCTTCCTCCTTGTCTGGGTGAACTGTCCCATTAGACTCGGCGGCTGGGAGGAAGAGCTGCTCCGGCGCCGGGCTGAGCTGAGAGGGAACACAGGGGATAGTCGGGGCTGTAGCGCCATCTAGTGACGTCGGCGTGACCCCGCAGTTCAGCGTGTGTGATAGTGTGAGGAACAAAATTTTTTTTTTAAATGCAGCGCGAGAGTAGATCCTCGTCACGTGGGGAGGTGTAACAATATTCTGATGAACGTGAGGTCTGAATATAAAATATGATTCAACCAGAACTCACTGCATCGTCATATTTGATGCGTGTCCTTTTGTTTTGTTTGTTTGTTTGTTGTCAGTAATGACATACATGACAAAATAGACCTGTAAACGTTTGGTCGGATCAGCATCAAGTCTTGACAAAAATGTTGACCTCAAAGGGAACAAGGAGAACATTTTACCCTGAGCGTCATTGACGATAATGGTTAAGTTGGCCAAAAAAAAAAACAAGTCAAATATTTTTTAAAAACAGAAACATAACTCGCTATTAAGTCAAATATTGGATAAATGTAAATGCAGAAATACAAAAATACTCTTTGAATTGTAAATATTTAGAGGAAATATTCTCATGGTGGGAAGGTTTTGGAACGACATATCAACCTTTCAGAGACACACAGAGCGCTTCTGTCAGTTTCTCAGAGGCGTTTATGAAAATAGGACAGCGTTATTTTACAGGTGAAGTGTCTGATACGTCCACATCGCGTGCTCGTCTTGACCCAGACTGAGAACCAGTCGGTTATCATGTTAAGAACCTCTAGAATTCACTCTCTCGATTTATAATACGTTTGAAAGTGTATTTGATTGTAGATTTGTGTTAATCGACTCCTAATATTAGGCCTTGCTGTAACACACGTGCACCAATTTAAAAAGGCAGTCTGATGGAAGATGCAACATACGGCTTAATCTTATGAGTTAAATCGGAGTTTTATTCAAACGCTCGTGTGTGTTGAAAGTTTACAGCTGTTTTTCTGCTAAAATGTGACTTTAAGTAGCCCATGAGCCACATTTTCTATCTACGCCTTCTGAACATCTAAAAACAAAAATTCTTTTGAAGGAGAAGAAAGTTGTTGTGCTCAATTATGGCTGAATTCACTCCGAGCAGTTAACCGTCCTGTACGGAGTAGTGAGAGTACATCCTTTCCACAGAGCTAACACAAGAATATCAAATAAACACCTGAAGATCAGAAAAGCTGGCACTCCAAGACAACATTCACTTACTTTAAAAGATAATTAGAAGAATAACACCTTCTTTACCTTAAAGGCGTGTCTCGAGGGATGATGATCATGGAACATATTCAATCTTAACTCTACTAAATCTAAATATATACATAAAAACACCTGCAAACAGCTAATAAAGGTGGGTTCAGAAGACTGCAGTACCCTGAGCTTAATGTACTCGTATCAAGTGATGATCACTGGACAAGTTGAGCTCCGTACGCAAAAGAAGTGCCAGCTCAGATCTTCTCCTCTGGAGGGGATCGCTCAGGCTGCTGTCGTTTGTCTGCTTCCAGCCACTCCAGTCCCATCACCTGCTGCTTTTCTCACCTTCACGTCACTGTAAACCGATTGTCACCCAGCATCTGATGTTTGGACCGAACAGGTAATAATCCTGTCTCACCCAAGACATTTAGAAAACGTCAGGCGTAAATAATAGTTTTGGTTTCAGCTGCTTTGTTTCACACGGCCCCTGCTGCGTGTTTGGCTGGACCTGCACTGCTGCTGCTATCGGTTACCATGAGTCTGCTTTTACAGTCAGACGTCACCTTTGACTCTAGGGGAGGTCCCGGGGAAAAAAATTCTGCCGCTTACAATAATCCTTTCTTTGTCTCATCAGATATAAATCACCATCTTATTTGGAGACGTCTGAATTCTGAGCTGTCTCCGCTAACATGGCCTTTGATGGAAATAAGAAGCAAGAGAATAAATCAGTGTTCAGAGGAATGAACCTGTCCAGTGTGAGAAGACACGGTTGACAAATAAGAAAAGCAGCTGTGCTCATGGACAGAGGTTTTTTTTTTTTAGGGTAATTTGATCACTCAGACTAGTTGCAGCCTCACTGATAAGACAATAACATTCAAACTGTCAAGTCAAGATCTGATCATTGCAGACAAGAGAAGACCGGCGCAGTGAGACGAGAGGAGAGGAAGGCTGTGTCTGAGGGAGCTGGTTTAAGAAACACTGATATCAAACTGTGTGTGGGGGAGGGAGAGAAGAGATCCTGACCTAAGTTCTCCTGTCCTCCGAGTCGTGAGGGGCGTTTTGAAATGCTTCATCATTTCATCCCAGAAGAGATCTAACTCACTCTACATGACAGTACTGAAGAGAGGCGTCGAATACTGCATTCATACCACTAAAAAGCAGTAGCTCGTACAGTACGCTGCATGGGATTACTCCACATCTACACATCACTTCCTGGCAGATTTGAGTGTTATTTCGAGGCCGGCCTAAAAACCTGGAGAAATATCCTCCCAACCACAGATTTCTCTCAGTTTACTGTCATCATCCGCCTCCCGATTCTAAACATCCAGATAAAATCAACAGGCTTGCAAGTATAAATACTAGTGATGAACTATAATACCTGTTCAGTAGCAGAGGTGACCAGTACCAAGGAAAAGGCAGTGCAGTGAAGTGGGTCCCTCAGTGTACACACACGCACACACACACACACACACACACACACACACACGCACACACACGCACGGATGACTCAGCGCGTCAGTTCTTAATTAAATCACTAAATACATGATTTCATTTGACAGCAGGAGATTCAATACCTATTTGGAAAAATGACAAATTAAAATGTAATTAGACAACAGGCAGATATTTCTCTGTCTGCCAGCAAAAAGAAATAAATAATTTGCCTCAAATCACATAACATAATATAACATTGTGTCATTTTTAATATGTTTTTGTGACTAATATTATTTACCCACAATAGATCTTCATCTAATGTCGGTGTACAGTTTCCCTGTCAAACAGCATGTCCATCTCTGCATTGTGTGAGGATGAATCAGCCTTTACACACGCACGCACGCGCGCGCACACACACACACACACACTCACTCACACACACAGAGTGCTACGAGCTCATGAGCTGAACATGATTCCACCGTTTGACATTGTTGTTCTTCAATCTCACTCAGACGCATCGCAGCTAATTACGCTGCGCTCACTTAAATACACAAATGCATGTGTGCGTTCATTTGTAAACGAGTTATTGTTTAATTATAACTTCACATGAACTTTGCTGATCAGCGGGGCGAATCGTGTCTCCCCTTCAACACATAATTATTCAGGCTGTAATTGCTTGGCCTGTTTGTGAAACATGCTCGTCTCTCTGGGCGAGGCCATCTTCTTCAGCATCAGAGCAGAGAGAGTTAAACAGTCGACAGTCACAAGATTTACGCAAAAACAAAACAAACACAAAAACCATTACTAGAAATCAAAGACGAGAAGTCTACCCCAGTAAGTGTTTCTTTAAGTTTGAGGATGTGTAATCAATTCCGAGTTAAACACCAGTTTAGTTAAACACTAGTAAAACTTCAAATCGTCACAAGTGTGTAGCCAAACTAGGATTTCTTGAAAATTCTTGGGAATGTATGCTGATGGTGGGTTTTTTTTCCTATTTTTGTCATCAGTTCAACTCAGTCGTAGAATCTATGATGAATCAGGATTAGCTTCCAAACAGGCTGCGATGTCGCCAATCCTGCATGTCGGTGGAGGAGGTTCAGGAGGGAAACGTTCCTCCATCGGCAGATGAGTGTACGAGCAGGCCTCTGGATCCGCCCTGCACGACGACACTCAAACACCCAGCTGAGGGCCAAGAAGCGAAGCCCCGCTTCCGAGTAACGGCCCACTTTGAAGGTGTCATTTGTCAACGATCTGAACAAGTCTGCGCTTCACATTTCACTCTCCCAATCGAACGGGGACAGCATGTTACCAGAACGTTTGGGTGTCAATTCCTATTCCTGTACCTACTATAATTTCCTTAACATGAGCTCAGGGTGAACGTCTGGGTTCAACAGGCGATTTACAATCCTGAATAATCCTGATGCTCCACGTCCCTGCCAGCAGGAGGTGAGGAGCTCTGAGGAGGACCTCACGGGTACCGCTGGACTGCAACCGCGGCATTTGCACGCTCCACTGACACGATGTCGCATGGTGATGAGCTGCAGGAGCTACGGCTACCACTCACAGTGTCAATGACAAAGTTCTCCCTTCACAAGTGTAACTTTTAGTTGCAGTAGACATTTGATTTTCATTTTTACAGCATAATTAGGAAGTCGGTGGTGATTGCACCATGTGATGCTACTAGATAATCGTACCAGTATTTGGACTGGCTCCCTATGAAGCTTACTTTCACCGGGCGATTCTATCTGACACAAAATACAAATATGTTTGAGTAGAAATTATTCAACCTTATTATTCAACCAGGTGGGTCACGATACAAGAAATGTGTAGATTTATCACGCAACACCTCAGATGTCACAGGTTTGAGGGAGTGTCCCAGGTGTTGCGTCCACCTGTGCATTAATAATAATAGTTTCATCAGCATGCTGATGTGAAACACCCGCGAGGAGGAGGAGGAGCAGGAGGAGGAGCAAGAGGAGGGGAAGGAGGGATTGTCCTGGCAAAACTGAAGCGCTCACAAACACAGACTTGAACAAATTTGTAAAGAAATGTGTTTGAAAGAATTCTTTTTTGTATATAAAATGCCTGAGCTTTTTTTTTTTTTTTGACCTTAAGGAATAGGTGCCAAACACTGTTTTAATTTTTATCAATGTTTAGTGTAAAATGATGAGAGGCTCCCTTCACTGCACCTCTTCAGTGAACATGTTTGTCTTTGATTGGCAAGCTGCTGTTCATGGTTTTTGCATGCAGTGGCTCACTGCTGAGCTGCAGCCCGGCTTTGCCTCAGTGGTGCCGACTGCAGCGACAGAAGCAGAAATACCAGGAGGCACAAGTTGTCCAGTTCCCCTTTAAGTTGAGTTACGCATTTTAAAAACCTTTTTTTTTTTTTTTTTTTTCAAAACTTGAAAATCTAAGTTTCCTACACAAAGATCTGTGGCACTTTTTTGATATTGAACACAATGTATCACATTAACAATCTTAAATACGAAGAAATAAGTGCACTCTTTGTTTTGTTTCTGCATCTGAGAGAAACGACTGAACTCCTCAGAGCTCACACTGACAGCGAGGGCAGTCATGAGGTCTCACGCAGACGTTGCTTTGTTTTCAAGGATCACGCCTCCAGAACTGTTCAAAAACAATGGAAGACACAACAAGAAGCTTTAAGCAAGCAAGTAATGACTCGCTGTAACGTGACACGATTTTCCTGCTCAAACATTGTATCTGCACCACGAGCGATCAGATCAGGCTGGTGCTGCTTGTTTACAGTAATTACAGCGAGGTATCACTGTTCAACAACGTGTTCAAATGAAAACTGGTATCCTCCAGGATTTGGACCTGCCTAAAAGCATCCGCGCCTCACAAACCTACCATGGATTTTAGCATTTAGATGGATTTTAGTATCTATGTGCTGAAATTTTCAATATCTTCCGAAAAAAAACTAAAATAATAAGCTTTAGACACAGCAGAGCACCCACTGACAGGGATGTCTTCATTATTAGAGTCTAAGCCCAGAAACTGGAGAAGGAACACCAAGCCACATAATGATGGGTATCATAGCGAGGCCCCCCTCAGGCAGGTCTGAGGCCTGTCGAGTCCCAGCCTGAAGAGAGCTCGGAGGAAGCAGACCACAGCTCTCTACAGACGTGTGTCACACTGATGGGAAGACGATTACTACACAGTCGGGGTGGTGCCATATTTGTCAAGGTATGTTCTGGTGTCGCTCATGTGGTCTGTGGATAGAAGCAAGCAAGAAGGAACTAAGAAGACAGAACATTGCACCAGCACCACCCCTGTTTTAATGCAGCTGGGATGTTTCCGTTGCAGAGTCATCAAGCTTTGTCTTTAAGCTGTTGAAAGACATAAAAAGCCAAAGGGACTGCTGTGGGTCCCCCCTCGCCTGGATATATTGGTCTCTTGGAGGAGTCAGTTGCACAGCAGCAGCAGCAGCGGTGGTGTTAGAGTTGGTGGCTGAGGAATAATCATCGGGGAAGCAGTTCAAATTAATACTTCAGCCGAGACCGCCTCAGTCTCCGTCATTAGGGCACATGACAGGGCCACAATATACATCATTAAACCGGGCATAAACAATTCATTAAAAGGCAGTTAAGAAGACAAGCTAATGTCACGTCTCCCTGTGGTATTAATAGACTGTAAAATGGCAGAGGGTTAAAGCAAAACGGATCATCCCACCACGACTTTCCAGTCAGTCATCCTGACTAATGGCTTTGCTAGTTGTTGTGGATTCAGTAAACGACCCCATTTTCTCTCTCTCTCTCTCTCTCACACACACACACACACACACACACACACACACACACACACACACACACAAACAAGTCCACCAGAGAAGCCTCAGCATGAGACGATTTACATTTGTTCTGTCAGTGATCATGCACTGTTTACTCAACATGAGAAACAAGTGGCAATGGAATATGCATGTATCCATCCATCCATCTATTTTCTATACCACTTATCTGTTAAGGGTCATGGGGGGGTGGAGCCTATCCCAGCTGACATTGGGCGAGAGGCGGTGTTCACCCTGGACGGGTCACCAGCCCGTCGCAGGGCTGTCAGGAGCAATTAGGGGTTCAGTATCTTGCTCAAGGACACTTGGACATGGTCACCGGGGGAAGTGAGGATCAAACCAGGGACCCTTCAGTTGCTGGCCGACCACTCTACCTCTGAGCCATGCCGCCCCTGAGAATGGAATCCATCCATCCATCCATCCATTTTCTTCCACTTATCCTGTTAAGGGTCGCGGGGGGGGGGGTGGAGCCTATCACTGCAGTTTTCTGGCGAGAGGCCGGGTTCCCCCTGGACAGGTCACCAGTCCATGGCAGGGCCAACACATATAGACAGACAACCATTGGCTCTCCCAGCCACACCTACGGTCAATTTAGAGTCTGGATTAACCTGGTCCCTCTTGATGTCTTTGGACTGTGGAGGAAGCTGGAGTACCAGAGAGAACCCAGCAGGAACAGGGAGAACATGGAGACTCACCCAGAAAGACCCAATGCCCGAGACGGGACTCAAACCTGGAACCTTCTTGCTGTGAGGTGACAGTGCTGACCACTGCTCCACCGTGCCGCAGAGAATGAAATATATCAACTTAATTATTTCCGCCAATGCAGACTCCTGATCATCGAGCCTGACTGCTGCATCCCTATGGCTGTGAATATTGGCTGATATCAGCCTATAATTGATGTATGGTATCGGGGTTTATGTTGTCCAATTTGTGCCAATTTGAAAAGAGATGCTTAGGATAAGTAACAGTTATTAAATCCCAAAAGATGTTTATTATGTCAATGTTCAAATGTCATGAATTGTAGAATATTCGACTTCTATGTCTTACTTATAACTTTTTGATGACCACAACTGAGAAATCATGGCACAAAGATTACTGGAAGATACAATGCTCTTAGGTAAATCAAGCACCCAGTATCGGTCAAGCTCTTCTTAATACAAAATTTGAAGTCATGTTACTGATCAGCACAATATTATGGATGTTAAACTCCAACTTATCTTACCATCATTTCAGAACGCTGTCAAAAGTGTTTCATAATCTAATTTGGAGGAAAAAAGATCAAATATATATCAGACCCGATATATGGACGTCAGCATGATCTCACTCCTTTACATCGGTATCGGTCCCCAGCATCCTGCATCTGCCAGGCCCAACTGATAAAAGCCACGTTCCGCAAGGATCAGAAGAGGCTCATAAAAATCAAGGCACACACACGCAGACATGGAGTCCGCTGCATTGCAAATTAGCTTTCGGCCAAGTCTTCTCACAGAGCGCTCACGCGGCTGCACAGGGAGCACCACTGAGCGCACCCAGACTGGGAGGCAGGAGAATGCATAATCATGAGAGGAAGGTAGGGAGCAGGTTCAACATCAAAGTATGGAACCAAACTGCTTCAAGACAAGTAGCACCAGTAGTAACAGCATTCATTTTTATAAAAAAATTATCATTGCCGGTCACTGTTGTGGTTTCCTTGTGTTACTGCAGTCTTTATGTTTTTTTGTAAATGTTCCACTTGAAATACCAGATGTCCACTCACTAATATTGATGGACGTATTGCAATACTTCCTCTTATAATACACTATCCCTCCAAAATTCTGGAGAAAGCAGTTGCTAAACAGCTCTGTGACTTCTCCACAGCAACAGCTTATTAGAGAGTTTCCAGTCAGGTTTCAGGGTTCATCATAGCACAGAAACAGCACTAGTCAAAGTTACCAATGACCTCCTACTAGCATCAGATGAGGGACTGGTCTCTGTGCTGGTCTTACAAGATCTCAGTGCAGCTTTTGATACCATTGACCACCACATCCTTCTACAGAGACTTGAACGTGTCATTGACATTAAAGGAACACATTAAATTGGTTTAGATCATATTTACTAGGTTGATCTCAGTTCGTACTGACTAATGATAACCCCTCTGAAATCACTGCAGTCAGTTATGGTGTTCCACAAGGTTCTGTGCTTGGACCAGTTCTCCTCACACTATACCTGCTGCCTCAAGGTCACATTATAAGGAAACACTTGATTAATTTTCACTGCTGTGAGGACGATACGCAGCTGTACTTATCAATGCATCAACAGGAAACAAATCAGCTGACTAAACTGGAGGCCTGTCTAAAGGAGACAAAAACATGGATAAGTTATTGTGCTGGGCCCAAAACACCTTAGAGACACCCTATCTAATGAGATAGGTACCCTGGATGGCATCACTCTGGCCCCCAGCACCACCATAAGGAACCTAGGAGTTCTCTTTGATCAGGATCTGTCCTTTAACTCCCACATTAAGCAAATCTCTAGGACTGCTTTCTTTCATTTTCGTAACATCGCTAAGATCAGACACATCCTGTCTCAAAAAGATGCAGCAAAACTAGTCCCTGCTTTTGTCACTTCCAGGCTGGATTACTACTATTCCCTCCTATCAGGCTGCACCAGTAAATCCCTAAAGACTCTCCAGCTGGTCCAGAACGCTGCTGCCCGCATGTTGACTAGAACTAGTAGAAGAGACCGTGTCTCTCCTGGACTGCTTCTCTGCATGGCTCCCTGTCAAATTCAGAATAGAATTGAAAATTCTCCTTCTAGGCTCCTTCATACCTGACAGAGCTCCTAGTCCCCTATTATCCAGTTAGAACCCTTCACTCCCAGGATGCAGGGTTACTGCTGGTTTCTAAAAGTAGAATGGGAGTCAGAGCCTTCAGCTATCAGGCTCCCCTTCTGTGCATTCTGATCCTGTGGATCCAAATTCATTGTAGGAGTGTGGCACTGGACCTGCTCTACTTGTAAAGTGTCATGAGAGAAACTTTGTTGTGATTTGGTGCCTTACATATAAAACTGACTTGACTATCAATGCCTCAAAATACCCACAGATAAAAGATGTTGAGAGAAAGGGGTCAGAAACAGCCACCAGGGCTTCCTTTGTTCAAGACTCAAACAAGAATGGCTCCATATGTTCTTATTAAAACATTATGTGTGTGTGTGTGTGTATGTACGAATATGTAAACGTACATATTTATACATACACACACACACATATATATATATTCATACATATATGCGTGTGTCAAAGCTCTCAAAGCTGACACGCTTGGTTATACACTGTTTAAATGTCCAGCATTCACAATTAAAATTACAAAACATGGTCGTATTCATCAACTTCTTATATTCCATTGAACACTGGTTGTTTCTGGTTGAAGCCTCTTCCTTGGTTGGCACTGTTGTAAATGTAGTAACTGAAAATATATTTGAATTTATTGGAGCTGGGTTGGAGTCTGAAGACAGGGCCCACAGCAGGGTGTATTTTATCTATGGACTGAACTCCTGTCTTCATGTAGTACTACAGTTTTGAACTGTAGCACACTCTCATGCATGCCCTCAGCAGCGCCACCGGATGAAAACATCTGACGTGACAAAGAAAATTATGTGTGATGGCAAAAGTAAAGCAGCTAAAACTTTACAAATATAGCAGATGCTAGGTGGGTCTTTATTTGGTGCATAAACCACAATGTGGACCCATACCTCCTCTGCTTCAACATCAGTGTTCCAGCAGTTACACACACAGACTCAGTACGCATAACATCAGGAAAATAAAGAAAGAGCAAAGTGTATGTCTTGCTAACACTGGAATGCTGGATAATGAATTGATACCCCAGTCGCTGCTAGCATGCAGCCCATTGTCGCACTCATCAGACCATTCAGGGGCTGCTGTGTCTCCTATGGAGGCGTCAGCATTTAATACAGTCAGCACGCATGTAATCAGGTGTTTCCTTTAATCAGTCTGTAGTTCTGCTCAGCTGAAACAAGTCGCTGCGGTGTTTGTGCTGAGCTCGGACACATTCACATCGACAGCACTGAGATGACATTGGTATCAATAGCTTTTGGCTGTGGGTCAGAAAACAAAGAATGGTAGTTCCCAAAATTATTATTATTGTTTCTGTACATAAAGATGCAGAAATAGAAAATGCGAAAACAAGAAAATATGAATAAATATTTTGCATATTAATTAACATGGCTGATATACAATATATGGCAATTGAACTGGTCGAATGCAGTTGTGTGTCCAGTTCTCTACATGTCACTTTGGTTGAAGCACATACAAGCAAAGCATTTCTCTACAATCTCAACTAAACACGCCATATTCAAACAGGAGCATAAGGCACAATTACATCCGACATACTGACTAGTAGCGTGTGCTTTAAAGAAAAATTCAAGTTTCTCTCCAAAAGGAAATGCTTCTCAAGCACTTCTACCACACTTCATGTGGCTTCAAATAATCCAAAATTTAAATTATATATCAATTTACATTTTCACAATCCAAACCAAATGAGGAAAATTTTTTGTCTCGGTTACATCAGAGCTAAGTGATAACACATGTTGTCTGGTGTTTCTTGTGTAACAACAATGGTAGGTACAATAAATTAGTCCGGTGGTACCATCTGTAAAGACGTCTGTTGTGCTGGTAAAAAACATAAAAAAGAAAACCAGGTGAGACATATAACCCCTGAGTTTCAGGATGAATACTGTGGTCACACACAGTACTCTCACTGTGTCATTGTAATACTCCCCCCTGCAGTACTCGTCCCATCAGTGGCAGCGAAGCAGTTCATCTGTGACCGACAACAGCAAAGCATGTGACATTACGACACAGACGCAGTTAGCATTCAGCTTTGGTGAGGAAAACTGCTCCATCCATCTTATGAAACCTCTTGAATCCCTAAAATCAAAAGTAATGAAAAACTAAATCTCTACGTGATGCCACCCCCCCCCCCCCAAAAAAAATCTAAGACCGAAATTCTTCACTGTTGACATCTGCTTCTTCAACGTGCCGATTTGCTGATTTTCACAGTTTTATATAATTGTAGAAAGAACATCCTTAATTTGGGATTTTTGCAGGGATGTGCATTGTGAAAACAAATGTACCCCCCCTCCAAACAAGCCCTAAATGTTACAAAAGTTTTTTTAATAGCATTGTAACCACCATTATATAGTAGCTGCATCTTAATTAAATTTCAATTGGGCTGTCGTGTGTTTGTGTGTGGTGTTTGTACACTTCTGGGGACCATGGGGGTTGAGTCTCTGGCACCTTTATTTTGGGGGTCCTGGCTGAGGAGTTTCTCTGCTCTACTGCTCAGTTGAGTCTGCAGGGCGAAAGCGCAGAAGTTCACATCTGTCTGTGTCCTTGATTTTAATTCTTGAGAAGATGAACACAAACATCCCGGTCTGCTTTGAAATTAGTTCTTAAGTTGCAGATGAAAATGTCCCGTCAGTGAATTTGTTTGTTTTTTTTCAATATGAAATTCTTGAGTGTAATTTTGCATTAACTAGATTACTTAAAATTAAGGATTGAACGAACTCAAACTGCAGATCACCTCTGAAGCATCACTGTATGTTTTCTCATGAGTCAAACTGGTTTGACGTTGCTTTCCCAATGAAAGAACTCTTCACATTTTGTAACGGCCCGTATATCTGTTGCACGTTCTGACCAGGCACTGACTAACAGCTGCGAGGAAGCCACCAATCTCACCGTTGCTTCCCTAACAATTCCCAATAAAGGTGTAATTTCCCCTTTCTTTCTCCTACCAGGACTTTGTATTGTATCTTGCACCCAGTAGTGAGGCATATTTCTGAGCCTTGTGTTGCTGGGCAATAGATAAGTGGTGATTCATATTCTGGGAAGATCTAGCAGCTTTACTGCCACAACCCTGATTTCTCAGAGTCCAAGAAAAAACAACAACGCGGTTGTTTGTGCTCAGCCTGTTAATCCAAAGCACCTCCACACGCCATCCAACTGTTTTATTTACTGACCGCTAAAAGATCTCATCTGAGATAGCGATGCAGGCAGTTCTGCAGTCCACTGCAGCGTCTGACGTGCCTCTGTTTGCTTCGGGGCAGTGTCTGATAGCGAGCACCTCCCTCCACTGGCATCCTCTGGACAGTGAGAAATGAGACCATGGCTGAGGTCAGTGAGTGAAACTCTTCTTGATGGCAATGTTGGGGAAGAGGCCTGAGAGTTCTTGGACAACCCTCATGTCTATCTGAGAGCAGAAGGAGACATCCAGGAGGACGAGCTGTGGACACGACTGGAGGAGTTTCTTCAGTGAGGCAGCGCTCACCAGCCGTGTACCTGAACATCAGACCAGCCACAACAGGGGTACAAATGTCAGTGAAGCTATTTACAACACTTACAGAGAAACGTGCAAATATTAAAAGCATGTGCTACTTTTTCCTCGTGACTTCACTTCACTTATACACACATACTGTGTTCATTAGAATTTACACTGAATAGATGCTACACAATTTACTCCGTAGCATCAATCAGATGAAACCAAGTACTGTCAGACACATTTGATTGGGAAAAAACTGATGTTCCAGCATCACCAGTGGGCCTGGGTAATAGACATTACACTGTGGTCGTGTTGTCATGACACTGGATTTCACACTTCGATACGATATTTTGAAAAATCTTGATATTCGATTCGATTTTCGATACTAAGCAACCACTCAGAATTTAGTGCAAAAATGTTTTTTATTCAAAGAAAAATAAACTTTATTCTTGAGGTAGAGAACTTTTTCAAGTTATTCTTTACACATTAACAGTGTGCACATAAGTTTTAATTGATGTGACCTACCATTGATTAGCTTTAGCTAGCACTCGCTGACAAGACAACACGTCAACGTAAACACCGATAGATGTGATAACTCTGGGCAACACGTACTTCAAGTTCTACTGTTACCAACCTCTACACCTCTAAATCTATACAGGTCCGGTGTCTGTCTTGGAGGTTCTTTGCTACCTTCGTCGTGTTCCCTCCTTTTGTCGGCACAGTTCTGTTGCATCTCTTGCATATGGGCAGGCTGCTGTCCTTTGGCTTTCCTTGTTCATCCGACTCAAATCCAAAGAACCTCCAAACAGCACTTCTGCTGTTATGTTTATTTATTAAAACTGGTTGCGAAGGTCCTGCAGACGCCATCTCATGGCAGCTTACACACGTAGAGCGACGACACGAAAAAAAAAAAAATACAGCCAGCGGTGTTTGTGTGAGCGAGGCAGGAGGGGAGGGGCTGCTGCACAATAGCTCGCTCCCCAGGACAGCGCTCCGTCTTGTTTGTATGCGTGTGTTGGCGGCGGCGGCGGCACATGTGTAAACCAAGGAGGCAGGTAGAGTATCGATACTATCGAAAAGTCATTTTGTACCGTTTTTACTTTTCAAAATCGATATTTAATCGCTAAATCAATATTTTTGACAACATTACATTGTGGTACAGGTTTCATGTTGGAGAACTGATTGTAGCATGTACGACAGTTGTTGCAGCAGCAGGGGATACCGACCTATTAGTGAGCAGTAACAGAGATGATGAGCAGTAACAGTGAGCCAGATGGATTTCTGTATGCCAGGGTGGAAGTTAGCATCTCTTTGGGTTGCTTTGACCAAAAGCTAATTGAATTTTGACACTAAATTTTTGGTTATTGTAGAAAATAAGTACTGTATTTATGAGACCTGCGGGTTTTCTTCATTATTCTCACAAATGAACCACTGAATGATTTTGAAGCATTGATGCAACCGTTGGAAGAGTAAAGCTCAGGTTGTGTGATGGCTAATCTACAGCGCGGACGCATGACCTCAACAGCACCTCATCTCGCTCTGAGATATTATATGTTTGACAGGATAAAAAAGGCATCATCTTCAAGGAACACGTGTGCAGAAAATCTACGTCTGATTACGTGAAATGGTGCCGTGCTGCTGACCTTCTCATCAAGTTACAGAAGGTTGTGCGTGTTTCTGTGGGGTTTTAAGAACCATTGGTTACAACCTCCATCAAATCTTTGGTGGTGGTTGTCATGAACTCGAGTGCTGTTGCCGTGCCTAAGGTGGTGCGAGGCTCCTGAATGCCGTGTTGGGGGAAGAGCTCACCCAGTATGTCCAGATGCTGCAGCGAGGGGCAGTTGGCAGCCAGCTCCTCTATGTCGGAGTCACAAATTGTACGGTTTGCTGTGAGGAAGAGCTTGCGCAGGCGTGGCAGGTTGCGAGCGAGGTGCTGGAAACAGCCAGTGCTGCTCTGCAGGGTGGGACACCAACCCAGGTCCAGCTCCTCTAGCATTCTGAGCGCATAATGGGAAACTGTTGCACAACTACTGTGACTTTTTCAATCTGTCAGTCAAGCACACATTCTGGTTACTTACCTGCACCCGGAGACAAGTTCGTTCAGACCTCGATCTGTCAGGTTTCTGCAGCGCCACAGATCCAGGGAACAGAGTGAGCGGCAGCGAGCAGCCAGCATGCTGGTCACAACATCATAATCCTCAATCTGAAGGGGAGACGGCAGCAGTTCAGGTGTATTCACACAATTGTGGCTACTCCTCACCAGCCTCTCCATCACCTACTGGACTGAGCAGTTCAGCTTCACTGTCACAGCCGAGGACCTTTCCTGCCCAAAGCAATCCTTCGCCTCCGTGTAACAGAACTCTCAGCTTTTTGGCTCCATGTCAGTTGAACTCCAATTTGTTTCTCTCAGTCAATAACTTTTACTCACAGTGATTTCACACATCTTTGATTTATTTATCTTTATTTTGTTTTTTGTTGCGTCGACTGGTATGTACTGGATTTCTAGTGCTGTACATTTTCACTGTTTCTTACTTTCCAAGCAATTCCTGGATAATCTACAGCTGTAACAAGAATTTCCCAATTCTGAGATCAATTAAGTTCAGATAATTCAAAACCATTCTTGTTTTGGATTTGTTAATTAATCCCAGTAATTATTACAATAAACAATAGTGTCATTTTAAGACCTTTTTATGGCAGTATTATGATAACCTACTAGCATAATAATGAAAGTAAACTCTTATAAAGAGTGACAAACCTTTAATTCTTAAGATTATTCAGAGTGCGACATTAGAATTCGAGTGCAAAAAAATACAAAAATACCCGAGATGAATCCTTACTGAAAATAAATTAATCACAAAAAGTGTTGACTTTTCTATGTCAGCAAACATAAACGTTATCACAAAATAATGAGGCTGTTAAAATTATTGACTTCATGTCCATTTACTGAATGTTTAGTCTTTTAAAGTTTTGATTGCAAAGTGCCTCCCAGTGTCTTGAGCGTGTTTTGGACGAGCTGTCCAATAATCCAGACCAGCAGAAGGCTGCATAGGCGGCAGTATTCGACCTTCTGCATGTGTACATGCATGTGTGTGTGTATGAACACACTCACCCTCACACAACTGCCCAGGTTGAGGTGTTTCAGCTCTATGCAGAAAGTCAGGATGCTCAGAATAGCAGTTTGCTGCAGAGACAACAAAGAGAAGGACAAGACAGATGCACGTTACCCAACTTAATGAATGATGGTAAGAAAAAAGCCTTCTCCAACTCATCCATGAGTAAACTAACACGTCTTTGTGTACAAAGCAAGACAATTTTATTTGTCGAGCCCGTTTTCACAACCAGTTTGTCTCAAAGGCCTTCACATGGCATCATAACAACATCCTCTGCCCTCAGACCCTCACATCGACCGAGGAAAAACTCCATAGAAAAATGGGAGGAAACCTCAGGGTGAGCAACAGAGGAGGGATCCCTCACCCAGGACAGACAGACGTGTAGTAGATGTTGTTACAGACAAGAAAACAGTTTATAACACAAAATGTGGACTTCTGGTAGGTGGGGGTGGGGGGGGGGGCAGGGAGAGCGAGCCAGCTTGATGGGAGGACTGGAGGTTCAGAACAAAAGCACTGTGATAAAAGCAGGGAACAACGGGGGAAAATAACAGCCAGCAAAGAATAAACTTCAACTAAACCAGCTGATGAACGTCTTTCATAAGTTTAAATCAAAAGGGACAATATATGTGTAAATAACAGTCGCAGGTTTAGTCATGTCAGTTAGCATTGCTCCTAAGTGATTTCCTGCCTTCTCCCTGGTGCAATCAGGTAACACTTGCTCTATTTATGGGAAATTAATATCATAGTTTTTTATGTCTCCTCCTCACAGAGTCAAGCACAGTGAGGCCTCCCCACTGGCACTGCAGCTAGAACAGAGATATGGGAATTCAACATAGCTGCCAACACATGTACCTCAGTGGCGAGACATGAAAGTGAAAGCCTGTGTGTGTGTGTGTGTGTGTGTGTGTGTGTGTGTGTGTGTGTGTGTGTGTGTGTGTGTGCGCGCATGTGCTCTACTTGCTCGCTGGCATCTTCATAAACGCCCCTCTCCGGCGAGCTAGCCATTTAATTAGAGCCGTGACAGGGTAATGACAGCTGAAATGTCAGAGCCTCAAACAAACACACAGCTCGCTCTGTCTGCTCGGGTATAATCAACCTGCAGCTTGTTGCCTGGCTCCACCGCAGAAACTCGACACTACACTCCTACCCACGACGCCACTCTGAAATATGACAAACACTGAAAAACTGTGAGATGCAGCAGGAAAACACAAGCCAGTGATTTCACACGCCAGACAGGCCTGAACCTGATCAGTGTGTGTCCTTAGAACCTCCTAGGAGAGAGTTGACTGTTCATTTTAAAACCCTACTACAACATTTCTAGCTCATTCACCAACACTATCACATGGCCTCTGCTTAAGCGAAGCAAAACTACAGATGACAATAGAGAGATAGTTGTAGAAGCGGATCCAATGAGTAATAAGTAGTAGAAGTGCTCAGAATAGTGCCTAATGTCAAGAAATTACAAGACGGTTGACACGAGCTGGGCGATGTATTCTGCTATGTACCTGTTCACTCGTGGATCATGTTGTTGACAACAAACACATTTTGACCAATAATGTCCAGCACCGGGATGCACCAATAGCATCATTACACACTGGTTTTGTGCATTTATTGGTTGTTACCTTACACTGCATGCACAGGGTTTTGTGGGTTATTTAAGTCTGCAAAGAATCCAGCCTTGAAAATCGTCTGACAGGAAGACCCAGTCTTGGGTTAATTTAGAAGGCTCCTACACATGGGAGTAGCCTGTTGTCAGGCTCCGAGGAGAGCAGGGCATTAAAAAGTACATTTACAACACACTGACAAGTGGCATTCATGTCACACCGACCTGGCTTCAGCAGATTTCTGCATCCCAAAACGTATCAGTCCAAAGTATATATGACACAACATCCTCAGCTCTTTATTGAACCCCACCAAATCCCATCCCTGGAGTACATGCACATGTTATACATTAAGGGACTATTGCAAACCCTCAATCACACACTTTGTGCTCTTTATATGTTTTATTGATTCCAGTATGACAGCTGCTGGGAGGACTAACTCTGACTGAGAGCTCTCCATGGTGCTGATCCTGCTCCTGTGTGGGAGGAGGCTAAATAAACAGATGTTTGAATTGTTTTGTTTTTATTTTTGATGAAACAAAACAAGTATTGGAACTCTTCAGAAAAGACCAGCTTTTGTCTTTTTTTTTTTGTTTTGACCCACCCACACAAACCCATTATATTTTTTAAAAAAAAGAAAAGAAAAACATCAACCCAAAACCACACTCCTTGTGGGTCAACCCCCAGGAAGTCAGGGAGGAACAGGGTCATTACTTTGGTTAACTAATGAGGACGCTGCGATGATTCCCATTTTAAATGAGATGATGATGATTTCTATGACGCAACCTCAGTTTTGGGTGCTGAACTTTCGTGTGTTGCAACATATTTAAGTGTATGCAGGTCATTCATGTAGATTCTAACAGGCAGTTTACACATAAAAGCTGCAAATTATCATTACATAGGCCTATAAAACAGGTTCATAAGCGTGAGTCTGACTTTAACACATAATGATATGACTGCCTTGTTTCCTTTATGGCAAACTATATTAAAAGATGGAAACGTGTATATAAAAAGGTTTGTAGGCTTGCATTTCTGGAAGGTAACCTGTATTATCCAGTACAAAAAGCCATTACTGGCCTGCTGTATCACCTTTTGATTTGGCATACCTCTATTTTGGTGCGGTAAAGCACCAGCCTGCGAAGGCGAGTAAGTTTGGAGATGTGAGTGAAAGCCTGCGGGGGGAGGCGGTCGCAGGAGGACAGGTTTAACTCCTGCAGCCCCGGACAAGTTTGAGCGATGACCTCCACACAGGCCTCCGTTAGGAAGTGGCAGCACGACAGCTCCAGGCAAACCAGACTGAGCCCACAGGCCTTCATGAAGCTGAGGGGGAGAACAGAGAAAGGAGTCATCAGTGAAAGGAGAAACGAAAGCTGCAATATATTCACCTCACATTAGCAACCTCCTCGTCCTTGGACTTTTCTTGTTTTGCAGATTTTTCAGAGACTGATACGATTGAAACCCCTCCCACTACGAAAACAGTGGTGCCTGTAAGTACTTGCTAGTTTTCAAGGCCATTTCTCTTGTTCTTGGCCTCTTGGACTGCTGACAGTCTGACCTGCTGAAGCTATTCAGTGTGAGAGCTCCACGGTTGCCAGTCCAGGAGAGGTTGAGCCTCTGGAGGAGGGTGCAGCGGCTCTGCAGGTGTCCCAGGGAGGCGTCAGTCAGCCGGGCCCAGTAGGGCTGAAGACTCAGCTGGGTGTACTGCAGCGGGTCACAGCAGTGCTGGTGCAGCAGCTTACAGCTCTGGGCCAGACGGCAGAGGTCTGGCAGGGTCAGGTGGCTCAGTATCAGCTGAATGAGCTATGGATGGAAGATGGGGAGAGGAGAATAGAAAGGGTAAGTTATGGGGGAGGGGGAGAGGCACCACAAAGAAAGAGGAAAGATAAAAATCAAACAGGTTAGATCTGATAGCAGAGCATAAAGAAGAACAAAGCACGAAATAGAAAATGAAATGTACAACGTAGTAGACGAAGCTTTGCTCGTAGGATCAGAGCAGGGGTGAGTCAGCTTGTTATGCCTAAGAGTCAGAATGACTGTGCTTGTGTGTGTGTGTGTGTGTGTTGCAGTGAATTAACAATACGTTGTGTTCAAGTGGGTATCAGCTGACAGATAATAACTATATTGTGTTTCTGATACAAACACACCGCAGTAGGGAGGGCTGCTGTTAATGGCAGCGGTTTGGAGAGGAGATAAGAGAGTGAATATCAAGACCACTACCTGTGTTTTGTAGGTCTGCTCGAAAACATGATACGCCTGCACGCCACCAAAATGACTCTGTGTCCTCGAGTGCAGGCAAGCTCAAGAGCATGCACGTTTTCGAGCCATTGACGCTACATTTGATATCCTTAAATTGATTTGACCATAACCTGCAGTAAACTCAGTGATTTGGAGAGTACAGATAATACTGCCATACATGACTATCAGGACTACTACAACGAGGCTTCTTTTGTCGGGCTCATTGGATGCATAGTTTATTAGCTGACATATAACAGCCAATCATGAAGCGCAACCCTCTCGGCAACGATTCTAACCACGGAACCAACAAAGTGGCTGTCAGATGAAAATCCACAAAGAAACTCAACTGCATCAAGAACGACTTCAGCCTGGCACGTTGTGTAGATTACAGGCAGGTACACCTGCCACCAATATTACTTAAAGTAAGGTCATGGAGCTCTTTGTTATGCCTCCATGCCGGCAACAGCCAAAGGTCTGCCCGTTAACTCAGCAGCACCCTGGACTGCTCGGAAGGAATTTCTTTGAATTTGGCACAAACATCCACTGGGATTCAAGGATGAACTGAGATGAGTTTGGTGGTCAAAGGTTAAGGACACTGTCAGCACACAATATGTGTTATTCCTGGTCACATGATACCTCACGATTACCTTGAGAAAAATTCTTCACATCTGCCACAAACATCCACTTGGACTCAATGAAGAACTAGAAGACTTTGGTGGTCAAAGGTCAAGGTCGATGTCACCTCATACGAACGAGGTTGATTAGCTAGTAGCAAAACATTTGTTCTGAGATTATTCGGCCCCTGCTGAACTGAAATGCCCATTTTTATTTCCCAGTCTTACGGAATGTTTGACCACCATACACACGACAGTAGAATTATCATTAGGGTGGAGTCTAGCGTGTTTTGGTGGAGACAAACTTCAAAACCCGGATAGATAAAAGCAAAACTCTACTCTACATGTATGCCTACATACCATCAGGGTGAAATGAGAACAGGTCAAGTTTTAGAGGTGGGTTATGAGCCAGACTATTTTCCTGAATGGTAGCCTAGCAACCTCACAGCAATAACAGCCTCGGAGAGTTAGCGATCTTCTCATTTGCTCTCAGGAACAAAGTGGATCATTGAAAAATGTTAAAGTTTAAGCCCATATTTTAAGTTGAAGTAACCCAATAAAGATGACATTCAACTGAAATCAAAAGCACAGTCCGGGATCTGCAGGATCTCACAGAGACTACATGCTCCTTTACCCAGACTTCCCATCATTCACCTCATAGGGCAGCTTGTCAAAGTAGCCGTTGCCCGTCCTGCTGTCTCCTCCTTGTCTGAAGGGACCTCCCACATCACACAGCTCATCCTCGCTGTCACTCAGGTCACTAATGTCAATAATGGGCATCTTATAGAGTGCTAGCATCGGCCTCTCCTTGACACCTCGCAGGATAACGGCGTCCAGCTCGGTGTAGTAGTCCAGTAGAGAACTGTTGACCTCCAGACGCAAAAGGTTGGTGGGGAAGTTGATGTGCTTGATGTTCGGGGAAAACTGGCGTGCCTGGGGTGTCAGCACCTTGGTGGGCTCCCCTGACCACAGCACTTCCCATCTGAACAAGAGAAAGTTTACACAATTTTACGCTGCATTAGCAAACCACTACTCCTTAAGATGTCTGGCTAGGGTTTAACTATGATGGCGGTTTGAACCATGAAGGAGGAAGGGTGAGTCAAAGCAAGGAGAGACAGATTTCTGTCCAGAACACACACAAAATATTTGATTTGTGTGTTCCAGTTTACGTTACGCATACGTACATCCATCCATTTTCTATATCGTTTATCCACTAAGGGCCGCGGGGGGGGGGGGGTTGGAACCTATCCCAGCTGACTTCGGGCGGGAGGTGGGGTTCACCCTGGACAGATAGCCAGTCCATTGCAGCACATAACATTGTGGCACTATGATATTTTATATTGTTTATAACAACTCAAGATTAAACTAAACTACCAAACTATATCAGTGTTGCTACATTTATTTTTTTTTGGTCTCATGTCTAGACATTCCAAAGGAAAAAAAACAATCCAGTATATGCACTCAAAACAGGTCTTGCTGTCAGGCATCACCATGCATTGATGCTAATTTAAGAATCGTCTTAAATGGTGGATGAAGGATGGCTGATAAGCAGCACAAGTGCATTTTCAAATACATTTTCTGACTTCTGGAGTCACCAAGAAGAAATGCAAGGAGGAAAAATATCTTTGTGAGAGCAAGACGACCAAACTGTGAATACCTAAAAGACAAATTACACTTTTTCTGAGAAGTATTGCTACAAGTACTAATGATATCTGATGACCTTTACCTGACATCAGTTGGTGGGTTCTGTGAAAAGGGGTTGTGTGAGCAGGCCAGAATCTGGACGATGGCTCCAGGGTAGTAAGTCTCAAGCACCTCCACGGCTGTAGGGTAAACAGGCTCCTCGAAGCCCAGCTCTATATAATCCTGGCTGTAGAAGCCTTTAGGGATGCGCCGGAAAGGCGGAGGAGCACTGGCACATTGTTCCCACCACTTCCCATATGCTCTAAATACAGCTGTCTGGGTGAAGTCCCCGGAGCTGGGGTACACATTGGGTACACCAGCCAGGTTCCACATAGTGTAGGACATACTATTCTCACTGCCATAATGAGAGCTGAAGTCCAAAACCTCTTTGGCATACTGCTCCACCTCCACACTGACTGGCAACACCGCCCGCTGGCCAGACTCCACAGCTCGTCGACTGGTCAGCGCCTCACCACGAGTCCCACTCCTGGAGCGTCGCCGCAGACAGATATAGTAAAACATGCTCAAGAGAGTTAACATAGGGAACTCTGGTGCTGACGGGTGCAGTGGGGAGAAATGGAGGTTAGAAGGAGGAAGAGCCTCCACCTACAGGAAGCACACTGGTTCAAGGGCTGGGGTGTACAAAGCGCAGGCTTGAGGCCTGGCTGCATGCATGACCTGTAGGTTAGGCAGAGACAAACATACAAGAGTGAGAACTGTAAACAAGGCAGGAGTTAGACACTACAGAACGACTGCTCCTCGGAAATCTCAATCTTTACTCTTGTCTATGTTCGCTATTTAGATCTGAAGGAAATCAACAGCTCCTTGTGCAGCTTGAGCAAATTCAGCAACCTATTTGTTCAATAGTCAGAACAACAAGAAACAAGCATGAGAGCATGTTTATCTGGTCAAACAGCATGCTGGCATCCCAGGTATTCTGTAACCCCAGCGCTCATTCTAGTCTTCAATAACCAGTATTACCACAGTTTAGTACACTGGCTTAAACCAAACGTGGCTCGTTAACTGGCAGGCACAAAGGCAGCAGGATGCCAGGGACCTCAGTAGCTGTGGTCTGACAGCACAGCTGCACAGCTGCAGCAGAGGATCCACAACACTGCTATGCTGGGATTCCGCTGGATAACTTCATGGTGAACATCACTTCATATCAGTTAGTTCAACTTCCATCCACACTTCAATTAGAAGCGACAGCAAGGCAAAGTTACAGAAATATTAATGGAGATCTGTTTTTCTTTAGCTGACAAACCCGAGAGACACAAACGCGATTGGAACCACTGTTTAAGCACCGTAACTTATTTTTAATTTCCTGACAAAAACAGAGGACAACGTTTTTGAAAACAAATATATAAGTTATCATACATCAAACTCCAAGGAGCCATTCACGCTAACATCAATCGACAGTGGGTTGCTTTTATTAATTCGAGTAAAAGGTGATGTGAATGTTTAACACCGAGTCCAGCTCTCAAATTGTTGTTGTTACCTGTTCTGAGGTTTCATCTGTGTACCAATGACGCTAGTTGTTCTGTAGCTAACTTACTCTGAAACCTTAGCTTACTTTAACGGCATTAACAATGTTTCAATAACGTCAACTACCGGTAAAACGACCCCTGCAGGCCTTGTTTGTGCGGTAACATGGCAGGAATGAGAGCTGCTGCTTACCCCGCTAGTGGTGTTTGTGGTTCACGATGTTGTTTAACAGCTGGCATTAGCAAACATTAGCTAGCATGCTATGTTTCCCCTCAGGCTAGCTGAGCTGTCACAACACATAGACTGTTAGCTTCCGTGGCCACTGCTGCAAAAGCAAACACCGAAAGGACGGGACATAAATTAAAATTACGGCAAACGTAGATCGATGTATCCATTCATATGACAAAGTGCTCTTCCTCCCTTTATCAGGATATTTCAACCACCAAGTCACATTCCTAGCGTTTACATTATGTTGCATTCGCGATAATCGGAGACTGCGCTTGCATGTCGAGCACACAGAATGCTGCAAATCCTACCTCGTTGCACCTCTACTGCACAAAGTTAAGCAAAGTGGAACAACTGTCAAAATGTATCACGATATAGAATAAACCGTAACGTGTAAATGCTGATAGGATTTTAAGATCAAAATATGTGGTTGAATAAGTTGTAACAAGTACATACTCACTTTAAAGCAGCATCAGTTCCCCACTGTATTATCAACATCCGGTTAGAGAAAAATATTTGAGGGCAAAGGATTCTGGGTGTAGTAGTTTTACACTGTTTAGGCTTTATTTCCATAATTTGATATTTTCCACAGTGGACTGCACCTGATCAGTTGTTTTGTTGTTGTTTTTGTTGTTTTTTGCAGACCTACTTGTTTGTGTTAACTATGAGTTTGTAGGATCCTGATTCTGAAGGGAAGACGACTTCATGTGTCTTCTGTGTGTGTTTCCTAGCACTTTTTGCTCTAAGCCTGACTGCCTGTGTCCATGCATCTGCAGGCTACACTGAAGACTGCCTGCTGTCAGAGACTTTGCCAGTGCATGGTGAGCCTGTTGTGTCTTGTTATGTTCACTCTTCCTGTCGGGTCAAGTTTTTTTTTTAATTAAAAACTCACTGCTTCAGCTACATGGGGGAGGCGTGGCTCAGAGGCAGAGTGGCCATCCGTTTGATCCTCACTTCCCCCGATGACCATATCGAATGATCCCTGAGCAAGATACTGAATCCCTAATTGCTCCTGATGGCCCGGAATGGCGACCCGTCCAGGGTGAACACCACTTCTCACCCAATATCAGCTGGGATAGGCTCCACCCCCGCAACCCTTAATGGATAAGCGGTATAGAAAATGCATGGATGCTTCAGCAGCTCCACCCATTCAATTACAGTCACCCCTTCCCCTTTGTGGCTGTTGGATCGGTTTCAATACTCTGTTGTAGTTGTTTGTCATGTCTGATTGCTCTCTCAATAATCTGCAGCAAAAACCATGTTTGAGCCTTTCTGACAACTTTAACTTGCCAAAGGAACTACTGGAACATACTGTTGCATCCTTTATGTCCAACACCAAATCATACCATCGTGTTCAGAAATCAAACTGTAAACATTTTTGCTCACATTATTGTGCGGTGCGACATCAAGATATCTGTGTTGTGCCTGAGCACTGGCATCTCAGAGGACTTTGTGAGATTACTCTACTGCATTTCAAAGAAATGATTGTAGTTTTTACCCTACTCGAATTATCTGAAACCAGCCCATCGCTTTGATTAAAAAAGATTTTGCAAAGAAAACATGACGAACCCTAATGAAGATGAGATGCCTGGCAACTTCAAGAGGACTAAACCAGAGCAGCACAACTGGAACAGGCAGCAGGACCTTGAGAGGACAGTTGTGGATCTGTTATTGAACGTTTCCAAGCACTGGAATATACAGTGATTTATGATGCTTACAACTCAGTAGCAATACTTATTAATACTACATTTACTCGGATGGAATTTTGAACGGAGACTTTTACTTTCATACAAGTCCTATTTATACTTTTATTTAAGTAAATTAGTTTTGTACTTCTTCCATTGCTGCTCTTGACAAAGGTCCTCTATTGTTCAGGAGCTGTTTACTCTTATGACCATGACTACTACCATGGCAGAGGTTGTTTAAATGTAAAACGTGTTTTACATTAAAATGATCATCAGCATGGAGGAGTTTGAGTACAGAGTAAGTAGGGTGAGTGAGCGAGAGCGTACAAATTTGTGAGTGTGCGTTTTTAAGCATGATTAAACCCTCGGAAATCTGATCCATATGGAGGAAAAAATAATAACTGCTCAGGGTGTTCGGGGCGTAATGTGAGATATTTATAACTTCAGACTCAGACACTCAGCTGGAACCACTTCCCCGACTGGGCACTTTGATTTGGCACCTGAAATAACCCTTTGTCATTTCAGCAAACAAAACACGACATTTGCTAATGACTAGAAATATAAACAAGATATGAAGTCTTCCCTGGTCCAAGACACTCATTCTCAACTGTCTAGTTGAACAAAGCTTAATAGAAAATAAAATAAATACATAAAATAAAGTAACAACCTCCAGTCCTGGATAGGTTTTAGACATTTCGGAGAAAAATCTCTTTTGGGTTATATGGCGTTACTGCAGTAGCCGTTTATGTGCTATCAACCCACAAGGCGTGACATAGATATAAAGAACAATTTAATGTTCATGAGTTAGCGTAGCGCTATGAATGCTAGTGGATGAATGTTTGCATGACTTCTTCAACAGCCAAAACTATTTTCCTCCTCAGCGATATTTGCCTGAATTATTAGGACTCAACATCAGCGACTAATTGAAAATTGAAATTGAGCGTTTATACAATTTCAGAATCAGACCAAGTGAGAACTGCTTTACTGTGTGATTGACTACCACCTTTAAACCAGACGGCGCCGAGTAAAGCGAAACTTTTGACAAGAAGAGCGACTATGAAGAGTAATTAAGTGCAGCTTTGTCAGAGGGAATGAGGGGGGAGTACGTCTGAGCAAACACTGATCCTGAACTGAATATATTCAAACTCTGATTCACAAGAAGGCAACCTTCCAGTTCTGAAACCAAACGGCTACACAGAGGTAATATTAACCTGCATGCTAACCCGTGCTAAGCTAACTAGCTGGTGTCTTTGTCCCTCATCTACCATGATGTCTGGCTCTTGGACCATTGGACTATTGGATATAACTGTAAAAAAAAAAAAAAAAAAGCTGCACAAAACTTTCCAATTTCAGAGCTGACTGGAAAAAGCCACAAGCTGGTCATTCCAGCTGAGTCTCCAGACAAGAAGCTAGGAGAACAAATGCGGAATTTAGATTAAATGACTAAATACGAACATGACTTTGAATTCATTTTTTCTAATCAACTCTTTCTTATTGTTTCAGTTCAGAACTGCTGTCGAGGACTGCCAGCTGCGGGGCTTTGTGAGTGGTTTTGTGAGGACTCAGCAGGTGATGTTGACGCCAGCTGCCAGCGCCGCTGAGCTGAGGACTGAGCTCCTCCGTGCTGTTGTGCCCCGTCCTTGCGGAGCAGGACCACCAGCCAGACAGAAGCAGACCTCAACATGCTCCTGACCCGCGTCTGCAGTCACTGGGTGAACGTATGTGGATGGTTTTTTTTGTCTTATATTTTTGTAGTAATTGATTTTAGATTGGTTCCAAACATTTAAAGAGGTATATAGATAATAGTTCATGTTTTAATGGATGTTATGGGAAGTTTGATTTCAGTGGTTGTTGTATTTTTAGGTCTTTTTCCCTAAATTTCCTCCATGACTCAGTGTTGACGTGGCTCAGCAGGAGCCAGAACCTACATTTGTATTTGTGGTACTATTGTGCTTGCGATTTTACTCGGTTGAACGATTGGCATTGCTTCTCCAATAAGTGGTACTGAATCATGTGCTTCTGTTCAGTTCCCCCTCTTATGTCTTTTAGTGCATCAAATTCAATGGTACTATTTAAACTCATTGTCTTTGTTGGTTATGTTTTGTGAAAGTATTACATTGATAATGTTAAAGTACATTTCGAACAATCTGTCAAACACACATTATGAGGTTTAAAGTGTAGCAGAATAAAAAGTGTAAATGTAATTAAGGTTTCCTTATACACTTTAACTCAAACACAGTCACGTCTTGCATGATTACATATCAATCATTGCCTTTAACTGGAAACACATTCGGCAGGTTGTGAATACTGCTCTGGCCTGGGGGTCGAACAGCCTTCAGTCACATGTCCACTGTGTCCACAGGGAGCCTGCTGGCTGTCGAGCCACCTAGAGGGCTGGGCATCAGGGCCACCTGCACGTGAGGAGACTCGGTCTGGCTGATGGACTCATGATGCTGAGGGGGGTAGTGCTGGAACAGCCTCTACATCCTCTGTCCAGTCAATACAAGTCAGTTGTATTTGTAGTGCGCCAGAACTCAACAAAAGGTTATTTCACAACACTTTACAAGTGGAGCAAAAACCTTCCATTTAACAGGCAGGAACGTCGAGCAGATCCAGGCTCAATGGAGACGGGCACCTGCTTTGACCGGTTGAGGGGAAAGAGAGCAGGAGAGCGGGGCAGAGACAAAGATGGATACAGAATAGAGACGGAGACACAGAGAGAGAGAGAAAGAAGGGAGAGAGAGCATGACAGACAGACAGGGACATGAAAAAAAAAACAAGGAGAAAGACGGGGAGAGGGGGTTCTACACAGCACCTCGCAGGTTACCTGTTCAGGTGATTGAACTACATAGTTTCACTGCATGCAATCAGAAAGCATTTGCACGGTCCTCCAATTTCTGGTTTCATGTTCTCAAGTTTTAATTAATAATTACTCTGTATATTATCAAAATTAAGGATGCACTGTATTGTATATCTTTGGTTTTGGAAACTAAGTGTTGGTGCAATTTAGCACGCGTCCAGTTGTGCATAACATTGTTCACAGATACAGAGCAGACTGTGGGAGCGGAATCGGCATAAATTAATATTTAATCATGGCTCAAGTCTTAGGTATACATGAACACCAGCTTTAATTTAAACCTGTTAGTGTGAATAAGACAATTTGCAGCTTCAGTAAATCGATGCAATGTCACAGGGGTATCAAAGTAAAGGTATTACAGGGTCCTCTCTTTGTGGTTAAGTGTGGATCTTCATACCCACAAAAGTACATTTTAAGGAGGCTAATTATGAGTACAGGTTAAAGACTGGCATACTTAAATCAAGGGTTTTCTGCGAGGTGGCATTTTTCAATGTTATTTATTGTTAAATTAACAGAATAATGGCAGACGTTGAGCTCGAGCTACAGGTCTTATCGTAGCTAGCATTAGCGTAATCAGAAAAATTCATTTGTAGAGATGTCAAACTGAAAAATAGACTTTTTTTTTTAATAAAAGAAATGTGTCCAATGCAACCATTTTAGTAATGACCACCTTAAGATGTCAAATCAAACACACTGTCAGGTTTCAACTTTAGCTCTAGAAAACATGAAATCCAAGTACACGGAGTAAATGAGAGGGAATCCTATTTTTATACTTGAGCAGCTGCTGCCAAAGAGTTTTAAAGGCTATTTCATCAGAGTTCAGTTACCCTGTGAGGATAAAAGCCCAAATGCTCCTGTTTTATTGTTACTTAGTTTTCTCCACACAGGAGTTGACACCGGATATCGTGTTCATCTTTGACTTCGTCACCGGCACCGCCGGGAGTGCTTTCTACCTTCAGCGTCTGTATGTTTTTCGGTTCTCTGCCTGTTGTGTGCCATCAGGTGGACTGGTACAAACAGCCTGACAACTGCTGTTATTAACTCCAAACGACAAGGCTTGTTTGTCTGAACTGAGCCTGAATTGATTTCAGCAAATCCTCCTGTGTTTGCTTACAAAAACATGAAGTGACATGTGGGTACAACATAGAAATATTATTCCTCGCTCACTGCTGAACATGTCCAAGGCCAAAAATGTGCCTCTGAATTTGACTGATTTATGCTTGAATGTGAACTGGGTAGCGTGAATCATTGCGTTAAAAACTGGCGGTGAATTGCATAATTTGAATTTGCATTTATTATTTGTAACAGTGCTGCAATCAAACTGAAACTGAATTCATTTACCTTGATTTTTTTTTTAGTTTTCGCCTACCTGAACGACCAATTCTCTGTGTGCTTCCACGCTCTTTTCTCTCAGATCAAATTCCGTTTCCTGAGACGGACGTCCGGCGCGTGAGGACCAGTAACCCAGCACTCTCACGCTCTCCAGCACCTCAAACTGCCTCAGAATGACACATTTTCATTACAGTCAATGCGTCTATTCTCACCACCCTGGTGACCTTCTGTGACTGCAGACACTGACCACAAAATACTGCAACAGGAAGCTACCAAGGCAATGACATTGTCTTGTTCCTCAGCGTCAACTATGAAGACGTTGTATCCTTCATCTCTTCTCCTCCTGGTGCTTTTTAAAGTTTGTTTGTTTGTTTGTTTGTTTGTTTGGGGGGGCTGTTCCTATCATCATCAACCTATAATTGATTTTTAGATCAGTAACTTTGATCAGACAGCAGCAACATTTACTGATGTACATGGGCAGTGTTTACTGGCCTATTTTTATTCGATGTGGTTTCAGCCAAAATACAGAAACAAAATCTGATTATCTAAAAGTTGTTAGATTTAGTCGCTCATGCCGGTGCAGCTGCTCTATGTCTGGGTTCTCCAGCCCTTCTGGTCCCAGCAGGGATGTTTCCTCATCTCCCTTCTTATCCAGAGGTTACACCTCATTTCAGTTGTCCTGCAAGGGTTCCCTGTGGTGTTCTTTTCCTTGTGCAGTTTTCCAGGGTTTATACTTAAAAAAAAACAGAAGAAAAAACCCCATTAAATACTTAAAAAGATTTGAGACCGCAGAATTGTACTTGGGCTTCCCTCCCGTCTAAATTCTTGCCAATGAAAGTGTAGGATTGTAGGATATTTCACTGGTTTGCAGGTGATGCAGACATCATCTGACCTCAGGCCGCCTCTCGTTGTGTTTGCTCTTCTGGGGTCTGATTCATTGTCATTGGTGACTGAGGACTTTTTTTGTGTAAAAATTGTTTGTGAATAAATTTAAACATGCATAGGTTTAAAAATAGTACCTCACCATTCTAATCAATGTCCACTTCGAAAGTGTTGCGTTCACACTTGCTCATCTTGTTTGACTCTGTTACTCACCTTTGTTTGCGTATCGAGGGATATTTATGATATCTTATCTATATTTAGGGTTTTTATGATTAACAAATAACTGATCCAGTGCCAGCATATATGGTACAGTTGTATGCAGTCTTTTTTTAGTCCAGAGGGTGACTTGTAAATACTGAAACACAAAAAAAGTCCTCGCACCTCATTTTGTTTCAAGATGGAAACTTAAATCTGAGACTTGAATTCCAGTTGTACGAACATGTGAGACTCTTGGCCAAAAAAACTCTTGCAATGTGCAATCAAAAGGTTTGGTGTGAGGTTAATAAACACAAACTTCATCAGGCACCTGAGAGATCAACTGCACAGGTGAGTTGGCGCGCTGCCGTCGCGAGTGCGCTGCCGGCTCTGAGGGACGTCAGCTTGATGAGATGGTTTTGGAGACTTGTGCTTTCAAGCTGAGGTGGTTTCATCATTCCACATTTGTTAGTTACATAGAATCTCAACCTTCCCGCCCTCGACCTGGACCTGAGCGCTCATGGAGAATTGGCACAACAGGAGACTTTAAATTTAACTCGGACTTGAGTGATGTCATCAGTTTTTTTTCTTTGGGGTCTTCTTATGGTTGGAAAGCAGCTCTGAAGTAAGAACAAAAAAATTCAGACTTTCCCGTTTTCTCCGTGGCTCTTCTCTTCTTGGACCCTTAGCTGGGGTTATGCGTTTGTAGCTCTTGTCTTATTGAGAGAGAGGTATGTCCTCGCCTTTTCTTTCCTTCATCTCATCATGGGATGGTCCCTCATTTGTCCAGATGGGTTACCAGGTATCTTCTCCTCATTTCTGGAGTCCTGGGGTCATCAAGAACTGTAGGAAAACCACACACCTCAGACAAAATAACGAAGCAGAACCCCCAAGCCTGAAAAGTCAAACACCTGAAATCAGCAACTCTCTGACTCATGGTTCCATGGTCCAGTTGCATTCAAGGGCAGGCCGTATCAAATGCTGAGCTGATGAGGTGATGCTCTTGCTTCACCAAGGTTCCACTCTTCCCAATACTGAACAACGAATAATGAGTGATCAGTTTTATAAATATCCTTACTTCCTATTTTCTCTCTGCCTGGGAACAAGAAAGGTGACCTGGAGGTTATTACAGATGCCATTAATACTTTTAGTATAATGCAGCATTTTCCTAAAACTAGAAAGTAAAGAGAAATGATCATAATAATTATAATAATATATCGATATAGCATTACGACCAACAGTACAAAAACGTAAACAACAGAAGAATGACAAGGAAGACCTTAGTTGGCCATTTTTCAAAAAAGCCTGATAGTGGAGTTCTTCACTTTACCTTGATTTTCTTTTCTTTTTTTTCTTTTTTTTGGTCAAATCAAAGTGTGAGTCTCCATTCAGTCGTCCACACACAAACCAAGATAATTGCTAGCTGGATTTCTCTATAACTTCAGTTGTTTTTTGTTTGTTTGTTTGTTTGTTTGTTTGTTTGTTTGTGTTGCATATTGATGAGAGTGAAAATATAAAATGTTTCCTCACTTAGAGATGGGGAGTTTTCATGCTCAGCGTCTTTCTCTTTGTGTTCTATCTCCCCTTTTCTTTTCTTTCTTAACCTTCAGTAAAAACACACAATATCCCCTGGTAGTTAAGAGCCTTATAGCTCTTGTGAACAGCGATGGTCACTTCTTGGCAGGCATTTGCATGGACGGAAGTCTTGTCCAGCGTCTCTGTCTCTGCAGAGCTCCGATGAGGCTCCGGCGTCTCCACTGACCTGCAGCCAACCAATCACAGCTCCAGCTCTCATTAGCAAGTATCCATTGTGGGTGATAAGAGGAGATAATTACCTTTGACAGCGATTGCTCTTGCTACTTTTCTGAGTGGCAACAATGCTGGGTCTATCAGATCTGTTATTAGTTTTTTTTGATAGGAGCTCTCATCTTTGCCGTGTAACGTGCTTGAATTTCGTGCTTAATATTTATTAGCTCTCAAATAATTCAATTAATTTGTCACGCTCTATGATGGACCGGACATGTCTCTAAGAACAGGGGATCTCCCTCAGCATGACACGTGTCTCAGCAGTCCCAGTGCTTCCTCACGTTGTCTCGATTGATCTCTGTGTGCTACTGGTACACACAGCTTCAATGGTGACACACGTAAATCACTAAAAAGCACGCACGCACACACACACACACACACACACACACACACACACACACACACACACACAGTCAGTACATAAACGGTACCAAGACAGATTTAGAGTTAACAAGATGGGATGATATGAAAAGGGGGCATGCTTGGTGATTGACGGGCCGGGCTGCTGTCAGCTCCTCCAGGCAGGCATCAGCGAGCAGCAGTCCTGTGACTGTCAGAGCTCTGTTCTGCTCTACTGTGCCACACATGCATATGCACCCGGCCGAGCACACACAGATGCAAATGAGGATGGACACACACATAGGTGCAGGCATGGATTCATGTGCTCACGCGCGCACACACACACACACACACACTTTTTCTTTGTGTCACACATACATGCACTCACACACTTTCTGTCCCTCTGCTACGTCCCAGCTGTCAAAAGTCAGTTAAATAAGGAGTGTGCTGCTCTCCCCCCATTTTGCATGGAGGCTGAGCGGCTGTTATTGCTTGTACCGAGCGCTGTGCGTTTCTCCCCCAGCTGCAGCGCGGTCAGCCCACCTGGGGAAGCGTCTCCTGAGTCTCTGAGCATGTCCAGGCAGTCCTAGCCATCTCTGTTTAGACTGATCCGCAGTGACCGCTGGCACCGCTCTGAAGCTAACCTCCTTTTTTATTGCATTTCTTAGAACAAACACGAAACTATGCATCATCGTATAAAGTCAAAGCTCATGCAGTGTGGGACTGTGGCAATGGAGCTGTAGAGTCTTGTGATTTATAAAAGGAATCCAACATGATTTCCAGGTGACAATCACATACATTTAAATATAGCTGACACTCTTCACATGTTTCATGCTTTTAGGCGTGTCAGCAGTGCAAAACCTGTGATAACATTAAAGTGTGAAGCACCCGGAGCTGACAAGCTTCCAGAAAACTGACATCAGACAGCAGAGATGGTGCAGCGCTGTTGTTCTCAGGGACTCTTGAGTGTGTACGGCCGTGCAGACAATTACTCTGATCATCATGTTTTTATTTGCCTTTATTTTTATAATCCTTCAATGATTGGAACACTTTCAATATTCTGTTAGCCCAAGTTGTCCTGAACAGAAAAAAGGATTTTTACACACAAGATCAGGTGAAAAAAAAGTCTGTCAAAGTGGAGCCCTCAGCATGCAAACATATCCCACCTGTCTGGAGGAGGGTTTTCTTAGCAGCGGTGAGCACCAACGAATGTAGATTTTAACACATCTGCATTCAAACGTCATGCTTTAGACCTTTTACGTGAACTCCAGAGAAAACAAATGTTTCACTTGTGCTTTGGTTGGTTGTATCTTATTTTATTCCATAGCCAATATGGATGCAAGACTTTGGATTTCTTTTGCCATGTGCTCTATGATACAGTATACCCACGGGAAAATACAAGTTAACGTTGTGAATTTGAAAAAGGTAACTTCTTTCATGAAGTTTCCAAAATATTTTGAAAAAACCCTTCATTCATATAAAAAGTGATTATTGTTTCCTCATCGTAAACAACAGGCGATGAGCCAAGAGGAGACTTGAGCACAACAGGACCGATATAAAGATCAGCAATCAATCAGGAATGAAATAAACCAGTACAGACACCAGTATCTGCTGAGACGGATCAGGTGCCGGTGTTACTGTGCATCCCAAGTCATGAGCACATTCATCAACGCATGAACCATAAGTTCTCTACGGTGCACTCAACATTATTTTGTTAATCATCAGTATTGATTAAATGTTTGAGACGGATCAAGAAGCCATGATGTGGGGCTGAAAACACCGATCAAATGAGCCGACCTTGAGTAAAAAAATATTTACAAAGGAAACTCCTGGTTTCCTGATTATGTTATATTATCAACCAGTTATTTACTCTCTGGTGATTTGGGCTTAAGTGGATTTTGACATTTTAGATCCTAACTTTTCATCATTTCATTTTGCACCCTCACATCTACACATCTGACTCTGTTTCCAAATACTGATAACGACATTCAGCACAACGTTTTGAATATTTACAACTGACTGCAAAACTTCTCCAGTGTTAATGACAAAATCTGCAAATATAATTACTGCAGCGAGAACACCCGGACCGAGATAGCGAGGAGAAGCTGTCATCTGCCATTGTTTTCCAGTACATGTCCTCCAACTGAACTTCACCGACCGACAGTTTAATTGGTTTCAGGGAATCTGGTGTGAAGAGGAGTCATGACCTTGATCTTCCTCCCGGATAAATGATTCTTTCTTTTTTTTTTTAAGCCAGCCATACATGCAAATATGCGGTGTGTGTGAATGTGTGTGTTGAAAGGGAAGTAAACAGATACAGATTGTCGCATTTTATTGTGTGTTTAGTGGCTGATTAGAGGCCTAATTAAATACAGTGTTCGTGAGTTCAGAGGCAAACAGAGGAGACACTGACCCTGTGACTTCTAATGCGCCCCGGGGATGATCTGAACAAAGAGAATAGATGCACACTCTCTGATAGGAAACATGCATTTCGAGACTTTGAACAAACAAGCATCATCAGACCTTTATCGCCAGGACCTGTCCTCGATTTACTCTTCACCTTGCACCATAAATATTAATAGGAGGGCAGGGAGAAGTAATACTTAATACAGGAAGAAGTAATCCTAAATACAGGGAGAAGAAATACTTAAAACAGGCAGAAGTAATACTTAATACAGGCAGCAGTAATACTTAATACAGGCAGAAGTAATACTTAATACAGGCAGCAGTAATACTTAATACAGGCAGCAGTAATACTTAAAACAGGCAGAAGTAATACTTAATACAGGCAGCAGTAATACTTAATACAGGCAGCAGTAATACTTAAAACAGGCAGAAGTAATACTTAATACAGGCAGAAGTAATACTAAATATTTACTCAGGGTGGCTCTAGTTAAGATCTGAAGGATAAAAAGCATGTTTGGTGTTACTGACGTTCATAATTACTTTTCTTTGCCGTTGTGTGTTTAACAGTGACATTAACACGAGACTTGATGGTGAGTACTCGTTATATACACATCTAAACATTGTATCAGTGGCTGACAGTCTATTAGTCATGACAGAAAACCTGGCAACCCAAAACTCATCCTTTGCTCATAGTTTTGTGGGGAATTAAATTACTGCCTTGATTATGTATAACTAGAATGCTTTTGGTCTGAACTGGGGTACATGTACCCTCAGCGTGTCCCCTCAAAACTCTCAATCAAAAGTAAAACCGCTTTTGATGTTTTCCCCTCCTGTATTATGCAAAAGACCTGCTCCTCTTCCTCTTATTGGATACGACTCCGATCCACTTCTCCCCACACAAGAAGTGCCGGCCCACCGGGGCAGAGCAGGACCTCTCGTGGGTCCTCTGGATCTGGAGAGACGGCCCTTTAGAACCCAGTTTGTTTCCTCACTAACTTAAATATGAGAAATGCTTGAAGTGGTCTTGTCCCTCATCCATGGACGCAGCTCAGCTGAAGACTGAGTCACGTCTGTCAAAACCATCTGCTCTGGCTCAGTACTGTCTTACACAGCTAGCGTGAACATCAGTTGCCCATACACTAGTGCTATCTGTGGAGATGGGGGAGGGGGGTGCCCCACAGCAGTAGTTTGAACGTTTAAAGGGACACAGGATTTAAAACTGTTGGAGAACCCCAGAGGCAGGTGGTGCAGGCGGTGGTGGAAGAAGAAAGCACCAAACTTTGAGGCCTGAGGTTTGCGCCTCGGATTCGGTTTGGACAGGACTGACCTCGTTCTCTGGGGAGAGCAGGAGTCAGGTAGAAACTGCTTGTGCAGACAAAAGCGATTGTGATTACGTCAAAAAAATTAGACTATTTGAAGACAAACAAATATTTTTTTCAATTCACATTTAACTGCTGGGCTCCAGAGGTTTTCTTCACTATTATTATACTACATAGGCTTTAAAGTTCCACATTATACTTGAGATACTCTGCACCTGCATCATAGTGAAGCACCACAGGGATGGGGGGGGGTGCGTCTAAGTCAAATATAAAGAGTGAAGAAAGCTCCCCAGGGCGACGACCGGGGCTCCATCGTGCAGGTGTGAGGCCGGCCCCTCACCTACTGACGTCTACAGCGCTGATGGTGCGAACATCAAGAACAAGAAACAAGAACAAGAAACCTGCAAATATACCAAAAACTGTCCCAACACAGACTCTTGTTTCTTCTCCAGGAGGTGATCACACAGTGTCCAGTGCCCAGGAGCAATGGGAGTGTTAGAGTTGATGTGTGATGCCAGTGGCTTTAGATGTAGAAAATGAGCCCAAATATACTGCAGTGGCCAAGACTTTGATTTCCATTTAGCTCGTGTTCCTCCTGAGGCCCGTGAAGGCTATTTCACATGCAAACCCCCCTCCCTTCCCTACCGCCCCCCCCCCTTTTTATTCCCCAACCCTCTCATCCCCTCTCCACCCCATTGGCGCCAACAATACCCCTCTCACCGCACCGCCCCACTCTCAACAGGCTTCTGTGGAATTTATTCAAATATTTTGACATTTCGCCTCCCCTCACTTCCCGAGCAGAAATGATTTGTGACAGCTGGAGATGGGCTCAGTCGGAGGAGCTTCCTCCAACACCCAGCCTTCTTTTTTTTTCTCCTATCCTTCTTTGTAGTAGACCGATTTTTTTTCCTTTTTGACTCCCGTCTTATTTCTTCGTCCTTTATTCGCTGCTGCTCCTCCTGTCAGCAGACGCAGGCCTTGAAAGCTCCTCACCGTGTTTTTTTATGACTCCACAGTGCTGGAAACAAACTGGCTGGTATTCTGGTATTTGCTGACATTTTGTGTTTGCTGGTTGTTGTTGTTGTTTTATTTTTTCCTGGTGTCTCTTGCTAGGTGCCCACCTACTGTTTGATCCTGTGCTGCCACCGTGTATCGGCAGCACTGAGGATAATCCTCCGATGTACAGCTTTCATGGCTTCTCTGATGCGACAGTGCAACAAAACGATTCCGTTTTTTTGTTTTAGAGGATGAGAATATTCCTGAAATGATCACCTGCTGGAGGCTGCATGTGCAGAACAGTGAGCAACACCTTAACAAGGTGGCTGATTTTCATGCATTTCGATAGGCAGTAAGCTGATAGAGCATCAAAATGAGGAAGTGTTGCATCAGACGATGCCGCGTGTCACAGCAGCGTATAGACTAGAACGCAGTGCACTGACAACAAAGACCCCGTTTGAATAATGCTGCTCATTAGTTTGGGGACAGGGCCTTTTTCTGTTGGCGCCTGTCCCTGGTCACTTTGCACCGCTGCGATAGACAAACACACTCTCAACACCAAGGTTGTCATCCATCATCGCACCGAGAGAAAGGTGCGAGCTGCACAAGACAAATACGCTTTTCTGTTTTTATTTCCTCTGCAATGATTAGACGTTTTCTCTCGTGGAGCTTTCACAGCAGCCAGACGTACAGAGAATAAAGTGGTGGCAGCTCTGGAGCTCTACCTGCTGCCAGCCAGCTATTGAAGGAGATCTGAAATTCCAGAGGAGCCCTGAGCTGCTGGAAATCGCAATATTGACTCCGGTGCCAGCACACTTTACAATCACGATCTCTCGACGCAAAATTATACTCATCATTCACGCAATTTGGAATCTAAACAGGAGGTTTCTGGTGAGTTTCAGCTGGACATTGGACTCCCTAATACTTTATCTTTAATATTATTGTAATGGTTGATAAAGTCATGTTTTGTTTTTTTTTTCAATTTGGAAAATGTGCTTATTTGATTTCCTGATGGGAGATAGATGAGAAAACCAACTCTGCTGCCATGTTTGTACGGTAAGTCTGGTCAGTCCGAGCTGAGCGTGGAGACTGAGATCACAATGAAAGGGCTCGTCTGACTCCATCGCAAAGTACCAAGCATCCCTCCCAGCTCCCCTAAACCCCACAGATTAACATGCTGCATCTTGTTTGTCACAAGAAATCTCTTGGCCCGTACACACAACACATCCTGAGACTAAAATAGCCCTCAAGTCCCTGATTAAGGAGATCCTGATAAATATGACCAGCATGTCAGTCCTAAAGATTCCTCATGTCATGCAAACAAAGAATTACAGCTAAAAGTATGAATTTATGTTGGTGTTGTTGTTTTTTTTTGAATAGTTTTAGGAGCATTCGGTGGCACAGAGCTCCTAAAAAGGCATCACCTGAATCCCAACCCTTTTGATGTTATTTTATTTCCAAGTGTTCCTTTAAGTGATGTTCTTGCATTCGTCCACAAGTTGTGGCGGTTGGTTTTTCTCTCTCATTCGAAGGGGGAAGCATCGCATGTCTGATGGGGATTGAAAGGCTGTTTCACTGTTTGCAGAGTGTAAAAGGCCGCTGACATGAGCTGAACATACAGACTCCCTGAAGCATATTCTCATTGATTTCATGCTCTCAGGGACACTTTCTGTACTGAAATCTTTGTTTGCCCTTCATACGGTGTTTCTATGATGACATCACCCCGCCCCAATCAGCCAATCACTGTGGACAGTAGAATGTCATGAACCCAAAGTAGAAGCGCCTTAATGACCAGCAGAAGTCAGACTCCATAGAGGTTCATCAGAAAATGATTTCACTCCTGATTTAGTACCTGAGGAAACATTTCCACCACAAGTTTAAGACCACACTCATTAGTCTCAAGTCTTCTTTGCTGCAGCATTGATTAGCCTTTTGGGTTATTTTGGTTTTACTCGTAAGTTTGAGCACTTTGGCAGAATTCATTTGTATCGCATCTGTATCTCCAACACTTCAGACGCTCGCGTCAGCGTGAACAGGAAGCAGCGTGTCAGTTCTGGGTTCAACTGCAGAAGCACTTTGGAGGAAGTTCAGATGTTTCTTTGTTTGGAAGAAAGGACAAGGTGGCGGAATCATAGACCGTCGATGTGAAGCAAGTACATCGATGAATTTGCGCTATAACAGGAGCGTTATCGAGCACCAGAGGACACCATGGCAGTGGGAAATACGTAAACATACACATAAAATAAAACCTAATTGTATACACTGCGGCACACTGTGTGTTTGACAAAATGCTTCACTGCAGCTTCAGCAGCACCATGGTTGGACGTAATCTGGATGGCTTCTCAGAGGGCAAGGCAAGGCAAGGCAATTTTATTTGTAGAGCCCGTTTGCACCACCAGTTTGTCTCAAAGGGCTTCACATGGCATCATAACAACATCCTCTGCCCTCAGACCCTCACATCGACTGAGGAAAAACTCCATAGAAAACCCTTTTAACAGGGAAAAATCTGAGAAACCTCAGGGTGAGCAACAGAGGAGGATCCCTCACCCAGGACGGACAGACGTGCAGTAGATGTTACAGACAAGAAAACAGTTTACAATGCAGAATGTGGAAAACATGGAAATGTTAATAACAGCTGAAGAAGGAAGCTTCTGGTAGGGGAGGCAGGGAGAGCAAGCCAGCTTGATGGGGGACTGGATGGTAGACTGGTTCATGGAAGGGGAGCGCAGGCCGGTGTAACAGTAGGGAATAAGAGGGGGAGGGGGGCGATGCAGGCGGCGGTTGGGGCTCTGGTGGATCTGTGGAAACACAGAGAGACTGCGAGACACCAAGGCCAAACTACAAAGTGCAACAAGTAATGGTAATGACAGTTCCAGAAATGTGCAGGGAGGAGAGGAGGAGAGAGGGGGAGAGGAGAGGAGAGGAGGGAAGGGCTCCATGTAACCTGGTGTGTCCCCAGCAGTCTAAGCCTGTAGCAGCACAGGATGATCACAACACGGAACTGTCGGATGATGTCTGAAACAACTTGCCAGGATAGTCCACAAGTATTAGCACGGAGTTCAAGTTTTCCCTCGAAGAAAAGAACAAGCTAGTAAATATCTTGTGTCCAGACTCTGATTTGTGTGTTGAGGCCTGAATGGAAAGAACCAAGAAGATGAAGATAATGCGTACGTAACAATAAATGCACAGGTGCCCTCGTGTTTGTTGCTCTGCTGTGCTTGTGCTGTGATGAGAACATTCAAAGGTTTTCTCACCGTTCCTCAGCAACAAAGGCTCCAATAAAGTGCTGCTAGCAAAACACACTTCAGGGTAAATAGCACGCGATGAGGTGACCACATCAGGTCTGTGGTTGAGCGCCTTCAGTCGACACAACGCAGCAACCTACATGGGGGTTCCGCAGAGCAGAGGTCAGCTTATTCCCTCAAATGCTGGTGTTGTGTGGATGTGACGTGCAAACGGGGTTCAACTTTTGCATTTTTTGAATGAAAGCATTTTACTGCGATGAAGCCATAGGCACCTCTGGTGGCAGAGGATCAAGATGTCAATACCTAAAGGTCAAACTCAAGAATTCAAAGACTTCAGAGCCCTCAAACAACGAGTGACGTCTGGCTGGGTCCACTCCTCTATCCAGTCATGATTTCAGAACATAATCCCCATTAAATCCAATTAAAACTTTTGTTTCCAAATCCACCGATGTGGTTGTGTGTCAAACGGTGGCCGTCACCTCATTCATCGTTCCATTCAAAATACTCCTTGGTTTACATCCCATGCCACTGGCAGTATAAAGTTACACGAGGACAGTAAGCAACAGCTCTCACGATCAGCTGGAACCACCTTCATGTCTATGAGCTGAAGAATTTAATTAATTAGTAAATGACTAATCCATTTTGGAAATGGAAATTAAGAGGACAAATTAATTTGATTTTTAAGAATAATGCAGGAACGCTGTGATTGTTTGGACAGTGGTGAGGAAAATCCAACTGTAGCTCCATAAAAGGAGAGAATCAGTCAACTGCCGAGGAAAGCTGGAGCTAATAAGTGTGTAACATGATAGAAAAGAAAATTAGTTCATAGCTGTCATTCTTTTGATGAAGAGGCAATCAAAATCAAAGTGAATCATTCCATGAGGAGGATTGTGTTTTGGAATTCAAATGGGCAATGCTTCAATATGACAAATCAGCCGGTGTGGTGCATGTTGATTGATTCCATCCATGAAAACCTAATAGATTTAGCCCTCTGTGAATTTGGCTCTCATTAACCTCGCTGCGTTTTCATATGAGAATGTATTGGAACCATTTTATCCACCACTCAAAGGCAATTCACTGGGTGATAAATCCTTTGGCTTATCTGGCTGCAGGTGACAGCACAGCAGAGCACCGGGGCTGACTGGGGCACACACAGACACACACACACACACACACACACACACACACACACACGCTCGCACCCATGCACACTCACATTCCCCATAAACATAAACACACACTCTTTCTGTGTACACACATTTACTTGAAGGGGTCTCCATGGTGACCTATGAGCAAAAAAACCTTGTGATCCAACCGGAACCAAAGACATGCTCCTCGACCCAGGCGATCAGCCGCAACAGAGAAATCTTCCTCTCAGCTCTCTGCAAAGAGGAGGAAGAAAATGAGGAGGGGAGGGGGAAAAAAATCAGAATTCAATTACACAGTCGAAACCCAGTCCTTGCCCTCCGGGAGTGATATCAGCACCATTTAAAAGTCTGATTACTCACAAAACCAATAACATTTTGACTCCTTGGTAATGGACCAGTAGATTAGAAAATTTAGATTACATTTAACTGCCTGTAGATTCTCATTAAAACGCCACCAACTAGTTAGAAACAATAGGTAATTAAGAGTGTAATGAAGCGCAGTAGCGTTAGCACACGTCGGCTGTATGCTGCTCTTGTGGGACCCATCCTTACTTTGCACTTATCCTGCAGCAAAGCCACACCAGCGCCTCATTTGGGCAATACGACATATTTAATTAGATTAATGTATTTCGGTGGTGTCTCCATGGGGTTGGCTGTGCTCCTCGCGGTGACAGTGTAACAGCAGATTATATATTAGCGGAGGCCTGCGAGCTGGAGGCAGGCCGGTGCAGACTGGTCCCTTGACAGAGGCGCGACATGTGACAGTTTGGGTGGAACCTGTGTCAGATTTACTCCTGCTAAATTGGCAAATGCAAATAATCAAAGTTGTATCCAAAACTCCAGATTTGACTTAGCAAAGTAAGGCCTTTTGAAGTAAGCACAATTGAAAAACCAGAACGTTCCGTAGGCTAGTCCACACGTAAATAGTTAGATGCAGAATTAACGCTGAAGGGAATAGAGGAATGTGCGTCGGTCCATGATGGCGACACAAACGGGCTGAAATAACAGCTGCCTGCAACTGTCATGGCAACAGTAGCCAACAGAACTGATCCACACAAGTGAGCACCAATAAGAACAGCGTTGGGTTCTAAGTCAGTTATGTCAGGGTTAGATGAGACAAGTTCATCCGGAGGTAACGGAGGGGTGGAACCGTGTTCACCTCTCATCCACCCTGACGCACTTTGCTCAGCAGTGTTTCATTGTCAGAGCTGCATGTCTGAGGAGTGTGTGTGAATGCAAGACAACCCACTTCATAACATATCAGGTGGCCAGGGTTCTGCCAACACCTTCACTCAACAAAATATAAACACAATACTTTTGTTTTCGCCGCCATTTTCTTTTTCATAAATTCAAGTAAAATAGGTGAGGCGTATCAGCGTTAAAGAAGAGTATTGTTGCACAGGTGTGTCTTGGACAGCTCACATTGAAAGACATCTCAAAAAAGTGGAGTTCCATGTTGGAAAAAAAAAAGACCTTTATCAGGCCCTGTGGTCATTTTTTATTCAGGTGGTTGATTGTGACGGTCAGTTCAAGACCTCGGTGAGGAAGAAAAGCTCAGATCAGCTTCCTGGAGACACTTCCTGAAAGTTTGTGCAGATATCCTGGATGGTATGGACCAGTTGTTGCGTCAGCTGTGTGGGAGGCTGGTCTCAGACGGGCCCACGGATGAAGAGGCAGGTTGGACTTCAGTGAAACGACTTTGGAGATGCGCTCCCTCAAAACTACATCATCATTACCTGACCAGTGTAGGACTCATCTGTGCAGTAATGCTGCTGTTTAAAGAAAGAGAGAGCGAGAGAGAGAGATGAACATGTATACACATATGTATGTATTTTTTTTTAATTCCAATAGCACGTCTGTCTATGAGACTTTCTATTCTATTTCTGTTCTATTTACACGTGTCAGGTGAAGGGGTTTTTCTTAGCGATGATGAAGTGCTGACAAACATGGATTTTAACACATTTGTGAAGAGACAGAAACCTTTTGTGTAAAAAAAAATAAGGTGACAAATGGATTTAAGGTGTCTTTGCATCAAGTTACATCTTAGAGGAGCTGTACTTGTCCTTTCTTTTTTAAGTATTTGGTATCTCAAGATGTACTTAAGAATTTAGTCAGTAGCTGTACACGTATTTACCGTCAAATGATGTTCCAGCTTCAGCTAGAATGTCAGATTTAGCTGACCTTCATGTCTAAATGTTGCTTGAATTTAGCTTCACGTTAAGCTTGGGATTCCTGTTCCAGATTAGGATTCCACTGATCTTAGCTTTTGTAGTTTGGTTGTTTTTTCTTTTTTTCCCTCGCTCATTTTGAACAACGGAACCTCACTTCAGTTCTCTCCCTTCACTTTGATTGTAACTGCTCACACGTTGTCTTTAGAACCTCTCTGTGACGTTACAGCTGAATTACCACACTGACTTTTCTTCAAAGCTGGATTCATAATCTGCTGTAGAAATATTTTATACCTTTACATTAAGTTGAGAAGTGTTATCTACACCTTCCAGTGGGTCTAATGTTCGGTTCTCTTTTGCAGTATAACACTGCCCTCTATGGAGCTGCCTCTTCACTACACGAGATTCAGCCTCCCAGCCTGGACCGAGGGGTTTCACTCATTCATCCTGCAGCTCTGATCATAGAAATCGACAGATCGACATTTCAACAAAGGGAAACTTGCTTTTTCTGGAGAGACTTTCAGCAACGAGATCTCAGCTGATTAACAGTAAACGACTGTAAACTTTTTCCACTGATTTTGGGTGATAGGCACAGGTGCTGCTCAAACCTACGTTTATCATGGGGGAATATGTCAAGAAAACACACACACACACACACACACACACACACACGTGCACACCTCCAACCTGGCAGAGTGTTTGTGAGCACTTGAATAATTGAGCCCAATTCAAAGACACACCGTCTTTCCAAAATGAATCATGGAGGAGGAGGAAGAAGGGAGAGAAGGAGAGCAGATGGCCCAGTGCAGATAGACTCTGAGACTGCAAGCAAGGAGTGTTCTCTGAAGGACGAGGTCTTGTATTGTTGTGGCTGAGAGGGCTGCTCTGTCACACAGCGTACCAGGGGTCCCCAAAGAGCCAGGGTCTTATGGTGTCAATGTCCCCCCCCCCCTCACCCTCAGCCCTGGTCTATTGTCATCCTTGCTTTTTAATTTCTCGAACGCAATCAAGTGTGACACAAACTGTTTACGTAGCGTGTCTGCCACAACCAGGAAGAGAAAGAGGCAGGAAAAACAGACACATAAGCCAGGATCTCGGCACAAAATAATCCTCCATAATACCAGAGAGTTTAAAGAGGCTTTGCCAACACCTCCCCAAACTCCCCCTCCACCACCACCTCTCTTTGCTCTTATGAAAAGGGAGGGGGAGATAAAGGAAAAAAGGGAGGAAAAACACATCTGAAGAAAGCTGTTAAATTTGCCCCATAGTCTCGTTTGGGATTGCTAATTATTGTTTTTAGAGCACAACAATCGGGGTATTAGGGCATAAGCAGAGATAACATCCAGAGGAAGGCGAGGGGAGGCGATGGGGAGGAAGGGGAAGAGGAGCATGGGGAGGGAGATAATGGGTCGACAGAAGGGGAGCTATGATACGGCCTGGTCCATGGTGGTGTCTCAGTATCAGTGACTCGCTCGTCTCCAAGGATCTTGAAAAGTAAAAGGGAACTTGACAAGGACAGTTCATGGATTGAAAACAGAATGTAGCACATGGAAGAGACTTCAGTTTCAGGTTATTTACGGTGAGCAGGAGTCGGCGCACTTTACAGGTGAAGAAATCGATTGGATTAATACACTTATTCGCTTCCTCGCTGAGACTAGTCGGTTGAAAAGACTGACGCACGTTAAATAATATTTGGTGAGAGCGAGTATCCAGTCAGCGTAGCTTACTGTACTTGCCTGCATCCGTGAACATCATTAACTTGAAGAAAAAGTATCACATCTTTAAGTTTGTGCACTGGCTGTCGTTTGAGGGGCGGAGCCATGGGTTGTGTGATGATGTCACAAAACATTAACGCCATTCCAAATTACAATGAGATGAGAAAAAAAACAACTTTTCTTTTTTTTTAGACAAAATGGAAAACAACTCATCCAAATGACTCCAAGCTCAGCACTACACCGAGGCAGCACACACGCCAAGTCTGACAAGCTGATAGGATGAGCACCTGTGGCGATGATCAAGGGAAAGACCAACGATGTCTTGACCAGAACCTGTCCTGTCTTCGAAGCAGACTCGAGGTTTCTACTGATTAAAGGAGAAACTAGTTGGATGTTCAACCAGCCGCTGAAACTCAGGAGGATTTTTGATTTGAGGGAAAAGTTTTGACTCACCGCACACATTTTCAGTATCAGGTTTATTACAAAACAAGCGTGAAACCCTGAAAATGTTTTTCATAATTCTTGGAAGAGTGAAACACCAGGCACCAGTGGAGCATAAATGATATGTTGGAGCTTGTGGTGTGACGAGACCAGAGGGGAAGTTCATGACTCATGAGAAGGGAGTTCCTAAAATGAGCTTGGTTTGCTATGTAGATGATGACATTTGACCCTGTCAGATGATGACATTTCTTCTACCTTGGACCAGAACTCAAATGGCAGGAGGGGAGGGAAGCAGCATCCAAGTGTTATCATTGTGGATGATAAGCGCCATCACTGTATTTGATGTCAGAACAGGAAGGTGAGGTATAGCGTAAAGAAATGATTGTGCCTATTTAACAGTCAGGTTTTTCAAACTAAAACCCCACCAGTTTGGAAGCCGAGGGAACTTCAGACATCGTTCTGTTTACGCTGCAGTTCGAGCTGGAGGGCGAAAAAAGAGGATGCACTTGACATCGCCGGGTACTGGTCAGAGGGTCAGATGGCAAAATCACTGATGAATTCCACTTATGGCAATAATTCGACTGCTACAGAAGCCAAGGGCCCATCAAATTGTGCTCTACAACGTAAAAAAAAATACATATATAACAGTTGTGAATTGCTGATCACATCTTTGGCCAGAAGAACTTTGGAGATCTGAAAAGAGTTAATTTCAAAGTTAGACACCGTGCGGTTAATTCAGTTGACCCTGAGCTTGTTTTTCCCTGACTTCCAAGTTGTCTTGAATGCAGCGATAGACCCTTTGTTACCCCTGCCAGGGGGTAATGTGGTCTGTCTGTTTGCAGGATAATAGAACAACTATGAGGCCAGTTTTCACCAAAATAGGTGGAGGGGTGTAGAATGAACCCAAGAAGAACACATTGCATTTTAGGGCGGATCCATTTAACACAAAAAACTGCATATCGGGTTTGGCTGAGGTCACCTTGGTGGAGGGCTCTGCATTTCCAGAGCTCTCAGGGCTTTTTCATCTGTTTTCACTGTCAGCATCTTGAATCACAATGCAACCGGATCATCTGGAGCTCACACAGTCTGGCGATCCCTCTAGAGACATGTCACACACCCCGAGACCTGATACCAGACTCTGATCTGCAAAATCTGTGGAGATTCCCTTTAATTTATCGTCAATGCTGGAACTGATGGCCAAAGTTACGGATGAACCTAAGTGCCATCGATCTTTTGCTGTACCGAGGAAAACACTCATCAAAACCCAGATACTGCAGCGTAAGAGCACTCGTGCCTCATGGTACAGAAGACAGCACTGTGGCGCGCACACACACACACACACACACACACACACACACACACACACACACACACACACACACACACACCAACTGGCCACTAGCCTGCAGAACAGGCCAGCCAAAGTCATCTGGAAGCTTCTACATGCCAAAGAATAAATAAAGCTGCAATTAGTAAAGAAAACAGCGCCACCTGTTGGTGTCCCACCTCTGTGAACTCAGACCATTATAGGGAGCTGTGGGAAACACCTGAGCCTGCCCAGGCTGTGCATTAAAGGCTTGGCAGACCCGCCTGTGTGTGCTTGTGTGTGTTTGTTTGTGTGTGTGTGTGTGTGTGTGTATGTGTGTATGTGTGTGTGTGTGTGTGTGTGTGTGTGTGTGTGTGTGTGTGTGTGTGTGTGTGTGCACGCACGTGAGTTCTTTTCATGTGGACCACCCGTATAAGCATGTGTGTTGCTGGGCCTTCATTTGTAAAGAGGCTTACCGAGCATATGTGTTGGTATCGTGAGTGTGTGTTTGTGTGCTTCATCCCGTAACTGTGTGTCCTGGGGCCCACCTGGCAGCAATGTGCAGATTCTGGGGCCCAAGCAGCTGGCCTGGGGGCTGTCAAGGGTGTTCAGTGGATAGGAGGTTTGAGAGGGGTGCGGGGGTTCTCCCATGGACCCTGTCCCACCAGACCCAGACAGTGGGAGGCAGATGGACAGGCCACAGCCAGAGGGCCAGAGGAGCCCACAGGGCCAAGGGAGACATCAGGCCAAGACCAAATGAGCTGAGACAAACACAGTAACACGGGAAATGCACTACTACAATAGAATCTATGCTCATCTTTAAATATCTAGTATTTTCACATCATTTTTACATTGCAAAATGGACGTAATTGACAATCTTCCTTTCAGTGTTAATTGGCAGTTACAGTTGTAGTCGTTCAATATACGCTATATTATTGAATGCATATTCGAGTATTTATCATCTGATATGCATACGTTTGTTCCTCGTCACTGTCAAGTACATGAAACTTTTTATTTAGCTCCTGACATTTCCTTGAGGGAACACACCAACGTTTAGGGGAAACAAACATATTTGCCGTCGCCCCCAGAGTCAGACAAGCAGGGAGAGACTCTTCTCTGCTGACTGCTAGTTAGCTTAGCACTGTGAATGATAGTGGATGGGAAGTGTGAGCATACCTCTGTCTGAATGTCAGCTTCCTAAAGCCCACACAGAGGAGAGAGGGGTATCTATCCATTGTCTGGCTCTGGGGAGGACGATTATATAAAACGTATTTTCCAAAAAGTGGGCGTGTTCCTTACAAGAAGTCAAGAAAGGTCAAGAAACACGGACGATGATGACATAACCAACCTCCCAGGGTAGTTCGACATGTCTGAGGGCAAAAAAAAGAAACCAGTTCACCTTTGACCTTCACTGCCCGGGGTTGTGCTGGTCTTCATGCAGCACTGAGGGACAACAGGCAAAGGTTTGTTACACCATGACAAGTAGTTCACTTCAGTGCAAGTGGTGCTCATAGACACAAACCTGCAGCAGCGACATGCAGAAGAGGAAGTTTAAACTGGAGGAGCAGGAGCATTACAAAGACAGAAAGTCTCAGCGATGTGAGGAGAATATGCTTCAGTGTGTGGTATAATGTCTGACTGCGAACATGTAGGGTAGGTAGTGGTGGTGGTGGTGGTGGTGGTGGTGGTGATGTGGGCGGTAGCCACCGGCTGCAGCAGTCCAGTGAGCCACAGATGCTCCACTGTTTGTGTGTTGACTCTCTGTAATTTGTTTGCTCTAATTTGTTTTGCCGTACCAGGGGAGTTCCCATTTTAATTCTGCTCTGTGTTTACCCCTCTTTGTGGATCGCTGATCTGTTAAGCATAGAGAGAGAGAGAGAGAGAGAGAGAGAGAGAGAGAGAGAGAGAGAGAGAGAGCGAGAGAGAGAGATGAGGAAAGTGGGCTGTTCAGAGAGCCAAATTAAAAAAAGGAGCAGTGCAGATTGTTTTAAGCTCTGGCAGCCTCTTCAGGCCCAAAGGCCTTGCTCGCAGCCTGCACCTGCTCCGTCCCCTGGGAGCCTGGTTCCTGATCCGTGGCCCTCGCTTCTCCTCCCCGGGCTCCCAGCCCAGACGATTCCTCCTCTTGCTTCGTTTCTACAGTCTCCTGCTCCTCCTATTGTTAACTACCCCCCAGCCCCACCCCAAAAAAACCTCAGTATGCTCCTTTGCTCTCTACTCTATCGCTTCGCTCCCATTCCTGGCCTCTTCACCCCTGCTCTCCTCTCCAACACCTGCTTCTCCTCTTCCTCTAAGCTACCTCCACCTTTTGTTCAACTTTCTCACCCACCACCCTCTTCCAGCTCCTCTTTTCTTCCTCCTCCTCTCGCCCCGCACCCCCACCCTTCCCGCCTGCCAGTGGCTGGCAGTCTTAATCAACCATCCTCCGCGCCTGATTGATTGCGACTTCTTGCCTGATTGAAAACACACAACCTCACACATAAAATACAGTCAGACATGGGACAATATAACACAATCTGCTGGCTATTATCATGACTAAAATGCAGCGAGAAGCTCAATAAAGCAGCGTTTATTAACCCTGAGACACACAGCCAGGACACAAATTAAGCTCATAACAGGATTGTTAAAATTGCCACAGCTATTCTTTATTGAAATCACCCAGTCGACCCAGTTTATGACGACACATCCACAGGTAGTCTGACCAGTCAGTCTGCTCTACATAGATTATGGTACACGTTTTGTCACACATAGAATATTTACATTACCCCAGGAGTAATGTGATGACACGGGTCCAGTAACAAGACATCAAGTTTTAATATGGCTTGATTAAAAGCAGTCCAACTGTAAATGGGATCCCGGATGGATGATGTTTGAAAAGTAGGCTACCCAGTCCAGGCTGGGGGCGGGATGCAAACCACATGACATGACGGAGGAAGGTTGTTTCTAGTCCCAGTGGCTGGATCGAACGCTCTCTGTCGCTAACTCTCCTGTCCAGGGCTCAGTCTCTGCTTCGTTTCTGTCTACCCCGTTGCACTGAAAAAAAATTCTATCAAGTCCTGTTAAGTGATATTCTTTAAACTTCCGGGCAGTGGAACCAAGCTAATATCGTTAGCCCAGCAGATGGGGAGCAGCTTTTAGCATCTGCTAGGAGTTTTTGTTCACCTGGAGAAGGTGAGGGAAATATCTGTTCTTAGGCAGCATCGTGTACACAATGTGAGATTCTACCGAAACAGTTGAGCTTGGGGCCGTAACACCAGAACAAGCAGATAGGCAACGATTGAACACATCTTTCACACTGATGCGTTAACAGCGTCAACCTCCACCGAGATATGAGCGCGGCATCATCAAAATCCTCTCAAACATTTCACAAAAATTAGGTCCTCTGGATTATCGATCCAGAACTTAATCCCTATCTCTCTAATTAAAATACACTGCCTCAACGAATTTCATCAAGATACGCCCACATTTTTTTCCGAGACTGTGAAAGTGGGTGTTCTGGATAAGAGATCCTGAACAGATCGAGATGATTTCTGGGAGCCACAAAGATCTTTTCAACCTTTTCACATGAACTTAAAGAATTTGTTAACAATCCAGATCTGTTAATATGTACTTTGTTTCTCTTTTTGTGGAGAAAGAAACGGCCCGTAACAGCGTTCAGCAGGAGACGACGTCATCACAATCACCTCAACAAATTAATCTCTTTTTTTCTCGCGATATTTTCCACCCACTTTAATCTAAATCCCTCCATTCTTTTTTTTTATATCCTGCTAAAAACAAAGAGCCCCATCTATGTGGCCGATATAATAAAAAATACTGATTCTTGCCGATTTAAATAATTCAGAACAGTGTTTATACTGTCTTGTATTTGTGTTAAAGTTTGGCCTTTTGCAGCTGGTAGAAAAACCTATTTTTCTTTCAGAACTTCCACCACAAAAGCAATGAGATCCCGTGTTTGATGTCACTGAAATGGGACAGTGGAGGAAATGGAACTGATTCCGAACATGAAAGCTACTTTCAGAGCAAATGAGTGTATTCAAATAAGAAGTGCAAATGAATGTTGAACCTCATTCCTCTCTATTGCTTTGGGGTAGAAACATTTCAGAGACAGAAATCTAGATAGACTCCTAGCACAAGAGGTAAGAGAGAAATATCTCCATGTGACTTGAGCTAAACTGACCCTTTAACTTACATGTTACACAGACTCTACATGCACCACACCCTCTATATGTCTTTTCCCCTAATGTGGCAAACACATTTGAACAGTTTGGTCCATGATTTAAAAACTGGCCATATT